>NW_028301711.1:97346212-97649242 GCF_037042655.1 Diuraphis noxia | reverse complement strand
TTATATCCGTGAGTCTTATAAGCGGCGTCTACTGTATTTGATTAGTACAATACTTTATAGGTAGTTATAGTTTTATCATTCTATATTATTATATTTAACTTATATGTAGCAATGAATATAATATTTGTAATTGTGAAACTAGGTCATACGAAACCGTTTACTAAATCATGTTCTTTCATTGTATGTTGTAATAAATAAAAAAAATATTATAAACAACTTATATGTGTTAGTTTTGAATCTAATATCTCGTGAACGTATAACTCAGTGAATAAGTGTGTTAAGTTAATTTTAAAAATAATGTCATGTTTCAGGTAAGTAAGTATAAGTATAAATAACTCCCCCCAGTCCCCACTATCATCACTATTAACTAATCTACTGAACTGTATACGTTAAAAATTTTTTTAAATCTTATTACCATATTTTTTTTCAACAGATTTAGTATATACCTAATATACTTACAGAGGAAAAAACGTCAGTTCAAAGTATATGTTCCATCAATTACATTAAACTAGATTTTAGATTCTGAACGGAGTGATGAATGTATTGATTCTACAATGATGTGTGTTTTTTATGTGTCCGTGTACACTGTGTACAGCATAACTACTTGAAATAATGCTTCAATTTTAAACTTTGGGGATAGTTCCCTATGGAAAACTGAATATCCTTGGTGCATTATAGAGGTCAAAAAAGTTAACATTTTCCAACAGTTTTCAAAAAAATCGAGAAAAACAAAAAAAAAATTACAGAAAAACGGGAATTTTTACGCAAAACCAGTTTTCGACCAAATCGATTTTTTTATATGGTTGTAATTCAAAAACTAATCACTGTAAATACTTGAAATTTTCACCAAATGTTTATGTTAATGTTATCTATATACAGTTTAATTTTAAAACATTTTTGACATTTTTGACTAACGCGAAAATTTGCAAGTAATTTTGAAGTTGAAAAATCAGTTATTATGAAGTATCGCTTATTACGTGGGTTACATTAGAAAACATAAGCTTGATTAAAGTTCATGATTAAGATAATTGTCATTCGTAATAGTTTCCCTGTAAACAAAAAGGTGATAGGTATTATTTTAAATTTTATTTATATTTTATATTTCTGATCACAATAACCGAAAACCTGAACACTGTATTCGACGAAAAATTCTCTTATAACGACTGTTTGTTCCGTTCATGGCATTTTTGATCGCTATATATGAGTGGCTGATTCTTATAACCAGTGAACACTAAGCGGCGACTAAAAACTAAAAATATAAAAAATCGTTGGTAGGTACATTGAAAAGAAAACTCTTTATTAAATATAAAAAAAAACAAATCAAAAAATATTAAAAATGAAATAAAAATAAAAATTATAGAACAAAATCTAATTTTCTGTTGATTTTTGAAAACATAATGGCTTTATTCACGTCTAGGTACATCAATATTATATTTCTTTTTTCATTTGATGATTGTGTCTGTGAAAAATTCAATAATGATAGATATTAAAATGATTATCATTATTTCGATCCAATAATTTGATTCAAATATATTTAATTTACCTATTTATATAGTATATTATATTAACTACTATAATTAATACTAAAATATACTAAATACTATTGATTATAAATGTTATTTTGTGCCCATTCAATTTAAAAATAACAACTGATGCAGGGAATGGGCCATTCCAAATGTCCTGGATAACTCAGGTTCCACTAAGGAATATAATAAAATCAGTCGGCGCGATTAGATATTACCGAATTATAAATAGAACTATTCAACGATCCACAGAAAAATGTAGTAATTTATTATTATAATTTATTAAGCTTATTAATATTAAATATATATTCTACGTTTGCCAAAATTATAATACACAACACATTACTTGAGGTTCAATGTTTTATTATCAAAATCATGTTATTACAATACAAGATACAAAATATGAACTTCAAATTCTCATAAAAATTTAATTTGACTTTTCGGTAGAGATTTTTTTTGATAAAATTAGGCGTACTTATGAAGAATCTTATATTAAATTTTCAATTGTTAGATTCAAAAAGACAAATTTTTATGAATTTCTAACTCAAAATAATTTGCTAACTTTCGTGTTTTTTCAGTATTTTGTCAAAATTTGAACTTTAAATGGTTATAAAAAGAAAACCGTTTTTAATATTTTTCAACCACTATTGTGTCAATATATAAGAAGCATCGTATTAAATTTTCAAGCTTTTTTACCCCACAAATAAAGATTTATTGACATTCAAAAAAAAAACCTAAAAAGTTGGAAACTATAAGTATATCCGTAAACAGCTTAAAACAAGTCAAAATATTTTAAAAATTGTATCAAATATAGAAAGTGTTAATATAAACAACCAGTGAAAATTTCATGTATCTACAGACATTTTTTTTAGAATTACACCAAAAACCGTAATCGATTTTGACCAAAATAGAGTTTGCGTAAAAATTCCCGTTTTTTCCTTAATTTTTCATTTGTTTTTCACGGCGCTTTTGAAAACTACTGGGAAATTTTTACTTTTGACCCCCAAAGTTCCATATAGGTTCACTTTCCTATCAGAAAACATGCTGTTAAAGAATTTCTAAGCATTTTTACTCTCCTAAAACGTGATGACAGACACAAAAAAGTTAAAAAATAAAAAAGCACACATCATTGTAAAATCAATACATTCATCGCTTCGCTCAGAATCTAAAAAAAAAGTATTTGAATACATATTCATATTATTACATTTAATCGAATACTTAACAATTTTACAAGACTGAACTGCAGTCTGCAAGCATAAAACGTTACTTTCTATTGGGAATAATAAAAATCTTGCCCGTCTGAACAACAGCGCTCAGCGGTTTTATTCTTGCAAATTTAATCAATTAGGAATTGAAAAAAAAAAATCATAATTTTTTAAATAGTAATCATCGAATTATAACGAGTAACGACTATAATTAATTGTGTGTATACAGTCTATGGGGGGGGGTTGATCACCTTGATCCCCCCTCGTAAATACGCCACTGGGGGGGAGGGCATCGCTCTGTTTTGTCCGCGCCTGATCAAGGTTAGAGAATAATCGAGAAAAACAAACTAAAAATTAAGGGAAAAACGGGAAATTTTACGCACACTCATTTTTCGACAAAATCGATTTTGGTTTTTGATGTAACGTTAAAACGAATGACCGTAGATACATGAAATATTCATCGAATGTTTATATAAGTAAATTCTATCCACCATGCAATTTTCAAAATATTTCGACTTAAGTTGAACTATTCATAGGCATTTGAAATTTTCGATCATTTTTAGTTTTTTTAAAATTAATAACGATAAAAATGTATTTGTAAGGCAGAAAAGCTTGAAAATTTAATACAAGGCTCTTAACATATTGTTACAATAGCAGTTTGAAAAATAAAAGGAATACATACTCATAATTTTTTTTTAAGCATTCAAAGTTTGAGTTTTGACAACATATTATGTAAAAATCACAAAAATTCACAAATTATTTTAAGCTAGAAATTCATAAAAAATGTTCCTTTTAAATCTAAGATTTGAAAATTTAATAAAAGTTTCCTTACAAGTTTTTGAATCTTTATCACCAATAAAAATTCCACCGGAAATTCAAATTAAATTTTTATGAGCATTTGAAATTTAAATTTTTACAACATTGGATATCCACTGGATTTCACATTTAGTGATTTTCTTATTTTGGTGTAACTCTAAAAGTCTAAAACAAATGACCGCAGATGCTTGAAATTTTCTCTGAATATTTATATAGACATTTTCTATATTTGATAACATTTTCAAAATATTTAGATTTGTTTTGAGCTGTTTACTGACATTTTAATTTTTCAACTTTTTTAGTTTTTTTTTCTATAAATATCGATAAAAATTTATTTGTTCGGTAGAAAAACTTTAAAATTTAGTACAAGGCTTCTAACACATTTTAACAATAGCAGTTGAAAAATGAAATAAATTCATAGTCACAATTTTTTTTTACAAGGATTCAAAGTTTGAATTTTGACAACATACGTAAAAATTACAAAAATTCATATATTATTTTAAGCTAGAAATTCATAAAAAATGTTCCTTTTATATCTAAGATTTGAAAATTTAATACATAGCTCTTATCGTATTTTTACAATATCAATTGAAAAATAAAAGAAATGCGTAGTCACAATTTTTTTTTACAAGCATTCAAAGTTTGAATTTTGATAACATATGTAAAAATCACGAAAATTCGCAAATTATTTCAAACTAGAAATTCATAAAAAATCTTCTTTTTAAATCTAAGATTTAAAAATTTTTAATAATCTATAATATATCCTAGACAGATAAACCGTCTTCGCTCAGAATCGTTTTTCGTATACAATGATATAATATCATTGGATTCAAATTTAATTCCATCCATTACAGTAACCCACTTGTAACCTACTGTACAGCAGAGCGACATCCACGACTTACCCGCCTTTTTTCTTTTATTCGCTTCACTCGTTTTTGTTTTAGGTACAGATATATTATAATATAGGTACCCAACGAAAACAAGAAGTATGAATAAAATAAAATATAAATTATAAATTCTTAACTAATTTACAAAGGTTACGTTAGGATTTAAAAAATATAATAATGTAATAACTATGGCTGGAATTTTGATGTCCTTAAAAAATCTCAAAAATGCAAAAATGACTTAAAAACTCAAAAAAATGCACTAGGCTATATAAATTAATTTAAATTATTATAGGTTAAACAATGGAAATATATTTATAAATGATACTACAGTAATTTATTTTAGATTCTGAACGAAGTGATGAATGTATTGATTTTAGAATGATGTGTGTTTTTTTTTGTGTGTCTGTGTACAGCATAACTAGTTAAAATAATGCTTCAATTTCAAACTTTGGGGGTGGTTTTCGATGTAAAAGTGAATATCATTGGTGCATTATAGGTCAAAAGTAAACACTTTCCAACAATTTTCAAAAAAATCGAGAAAAACAAAAAGAAATGACAGAAAACGGGAATTTTTACTCAAAACCAGTTTTCGACCAATTCGATATTTTTATATGGTTGTAATTCAAAAACTAATAACTGTAAATACTTGAAATTTTCACCAAATGTTAATGTTAGTAATATCTATATACAGTTTAATTTTCAAAAATTTTCTACTTTTTTTGAGTTATTAATAGACCACTGAAATTTACGATTTTTTTGAGAATTTTTTTTTTGAAGTGTCGGTAAAAAAATGTTGGACTACCAAAAAAACTTGAAAATTTAATACACGGTTCCTTATGAGTTGTTCTTATTGTAGCTAAAAAAAATTAAAACTCGTAAGTCACAATTTTTTTTAATAAGCGTTTACAGTTCAAAATTTTACAAAATCTGTCGAAAACGCGAAAATTTGCAAGTAATTTTGAAGTTGAAAAATCATAAATTTTTTTGCGTTTATAACTAAGGATTAAAAATACAACACTAAGTTAACCATAAGTTTTCCTTCAAGTAGCTATAGAGAAAACTCGAAGCATCATTATAGGAAAAATGTTAAGTGCGTTTGAATTTTAAATTTTTACGAAATAGTGTAAACAATAACGATTTATCCTCAAACGATTTAAACATTTTTTATTATTCAAAAATTATAAGTCGTAGATACTTGAAAATTTGATCAGTTATTTAGATTGGCATTTTCTTTACATGATTTAATTTTCAAAATATTTTGACTTTTTTTGAGATATTTATAGACGACTGAAATTTTCAATTTTTCTGAAAGTTTTTTTTTGAATTGTCGATAAATTTTTTTTGGCTCAATCAAAATACTTGAAAATTTAATACAAAGTTCCTCATAAGTTATTCTTATATTGATTAAAAAGTTATATGAATAAATAGGCACAGTTTTTTTTTTATTAGCATTTGAAGTTCAAATATTGACTTAATACGTAAAAATTACGGCAATTTTCAAATTACCTTAGATAGAATTTCATAAAAGTTTTTCTTTTTAGATCTAAGATTTTAAAATTTGATACAAAGCTCCTAACATATTTTTACAATAGCAGTTGAAAAATAAGAGAAATATATAGTCACACATTTTTATTTTTTTTTATAAGCATTTACAGTTCAAATATTGACTAAATACGTTAAAATTACGGCAATGTTTAAAAGTTCAAATTATCTTAGATAGAAATTCATAAAAGTTTTTCTTTTTAATTCTAAGATTTGAGAATTTAATACAAGGTTCCTAAAATATTTTTACAATAGCAGTTGAAAAATAAAAGAAATGAATAGTCACATTTATTTTTTACAAGCATTTAAATTTAAATGTTGACAATACACGTAAAAATCACGAAAATTCGCAAATTATTTTAAGCTAGAAATTCATAAAAAACTTTCTTTTTAAATTTTTAATAATCTATAATATATCCTAGACAGATAAACCGTCTCCGTTCAGAATCGTTTTTCGTATACAATGATACCTATCATTGCATTCAAATTTAACCTACCTTAGTCAGAGGTCCACCCCACCCCCAATGTACAGTAGAGCGATACCCACTTACCCGCTTTTTTTATGTATGTAAGGAATTATAAAATTAATAAGAAATAATAGATACGACGATAATTTGAGCGGG
Organism: Diuraphis noxia; assembly: GCF_037042655.1. NCBI lineage: Eukaryota > Metazoa > Arthropoda > Insecta > Hemiptera > Aphididae > Diuraphis > Diuraphis noxia. Next base: position 97,642,646 of record NW_028301711.1, on the reverse strand, counting down.
AAGCCTAGCCAAGTAAAATTGTAATCGATAATAATTAGTTGTGCTAAACATTTTATTATTCGTACCATCAGCTGTTATTGTCCATAGTGTCTAATTGTTAATTGGAACAATTTTGGTTTATTTTATGAACAAATTGTAAAAAATATTCTAAAAGCTAAAACAATGCGCTAAAATTGTCAAAAGTGCAATAAAAAAAAACTACTTTAAAATAATCAATATCACCCAAAACACATTTTATACTTACGGTTAAGGATCGACGTTTTAAGTGTTTCGACACCAGAAAGAAGATGCCTTTGCATCAAAATTCCAGCCCTAGAAATAACTAATAATATTTTTCACAATATACTTGCCTATGCAGTTATTCATCGGAGATCTTTCAAGCAATATCTTGAACTCAGATAGTACAGTACTATTGTACTAATATAGTAATATCATTCCAAATGATATAGATATCTCCATGTGCCTATTTGTCGCTTTACAAACCAGTATTTCACGACCATGTCTTAAAAAAATAACTGAATTTTTAATGAGGTTAAGTTATTTTAAGCTTCAACTTTCTAGATAGTTTGTAACTTTTATAAGTTGTACGAAAAATAACATTTAACATTAAACTTAACTTATATCATTCTATATTAACTTGCCCAGCCTTGCGATACACTGTAGGTACATACCTTTAATAATAAATATGTTGGTCTTCACTGCAACCACAACAAATCTCATTTAATTTGCGACAACTTAAATGCGTATTATGTAGTATAAGCATAATATAGTAAAAAAACATTTGGTATCATAGTAATAATTAATAATATTTTATATTATGATGGTACTCGTAAATGCATGATATATCTATGGTACCTACAGGGTAAGTTTACCATTAGTACAGGATTTAAGTATTGATCGCGTGTAATTTATAAAATATAAGAGGAGAAGTAAAAAGGAATTAACTGTTCCAAAAAATAATTAAAAGTTCAAACATTATCTTTTTTAAATTTAAATTTTCTTTTTCTGATGATTTTTAGCATGTAATGTCTTGATGTGTACTCTTCAGAAATACATGTACACATTTTGTAAATAACAATTTTATTAATGTATTTTATTATTTTATTAATTTAGGGAATGACCATTTTTGATTACGAAAAGCCAAGTGGAGAAGAGTAAAGACCTTAACACCTCATCTGTTAATGAGATAAATTATTCTTGAAACATCTATATAATAAAATGCTCCTTCGTCTATACATGATTTTTCCACTGATTCGTAGAAGCCCATCCGCTACACCACCGAAAAAAATATATTTCAAGAATTTATTAGTTATCTTTACTATACTGCTTTATATTATATTGTAGCCGATACAATTGAATAGAATTCCCAGACGGAATGCGTACAGGCGTCAGGCGCCTTATTTGTGATGCCCTATACAAATGTAATAAATCAATGGGGGTGGACACTATTCATTCTGATGGCAGTGAAATCTCCATGTGCGGTCGTATGTCATCCCATATCATCCCAAATAAATCGCCAACATAATATAAAAACATTCTTAAACCCTTAGTGCTCTGTGGACTGTGACATCCATTTTCTACACCTAAATGCTGCATAGCCGATTATATATTATTGTATTATTATAATATTCACTTATTTTTACATGGGTAACAACTTGAATATGGTTATAGACAATAATAATTTTATATTTAAATTATAATGATCAGTAATGATCTCGCTGTGGTGAATTTCCGGAATACAATTTGTATCTCAAAATTATTGAAATATATTGAACAAATACAGTTAATACATTAACATCTGAATTATATAAAAAGTTACATAAAATTACAGTTCTAAAATAGAATTATTTATCGAATATAAGTTAGGGGAAAAATTGGAAAATAGGTCAATGAGTAAGTATCGTCTACAAGTTAAAATTGGCTTCAAATATGCATACGAAAAACAATTCTGAGCAATTGATCACTCTATATATCACTCTATATTACAAAGCATATAATATAATATATACTCATATTTAATTTTCAATTATACTTATTTATTGTACTATTAGTAATATGGTAGGTTGAATTAATTTTGGCGAAAACATTGTATTTATGATACAGTAGACGCCGCTTATAAGACTCACTTTGGGACCAGCACAAAGTGAGTCTTATAACCGAATGAACCTTATAGGCGAAGTGGAAAAAAAAAATTAATTACGTATTTATAAATTTTATTTTATTACATATTTTGCTTTGATTTTATTAATACATACATTAAAATAATTAAACGTTAATACATATTACATATAAAAATTATTTTTGAAAAAAATTAAATTTAAATAATTAAACGTAAATTTATATTACATATAAAAATTATTTTTGAAAAAAATTAAATTTAAATAATTAAACGTAAATACATATTACATATAAAAATTATTTTTGAAAAAAATTTGTAATTTTAGTTTGTTTTTTATTTTCTTCTAATATTCCGAAAATATACTGTTCGTATTCGTATTGATCGTATTTATCTGCGATAAAAATTATTATACGTTATTAGGTACCAACAGAAACTAGAAATAATCAACACGAATATTATTTAATTTTTCAATACCAATTTATTTCTAAATTATAACCAAAAAAGTTTGTTTTCTACTATTTATTTTACGAAATTTGAGTCTTATAATCGAAGTGTTGAGTCTTATAACCGATTTTTTTTTAATGTATTTGGACACGTCCGGACCGTTCCAGACGATTTTGAGTCTAATAAGCGACTGAACCTTATATCCGTGAGTCTTATAAGCGGCGTCTACTGTATTTGATTAGTACAATACTTTATAGGTAGTTATAGTTTTATCATTCTATATTATTATATTTAACTTATATGTAGCAATGAATATAATATTTGTAATTGTGAAACTAGGTCATACGAAACCGTTTACTAAATCATGTTCTTTCATTGTATGTTGTAATAAATAAAAAAAATATTATAAACAACTTATATGTGTTAGTTTTGAATCTAATATCTCGTGAACGTATAACTCAGTGAATAAGTGTGTTAAGTTAATTTTAAAAATAATGTCATGTTTCAGGTAAGTAAGTATAAGTATAAATAACTCCCCCCAGTCCCCACTATCATCACTATTAACTAATCTACTGAACTGTATACGTTAAAAATTTTTTTAAATCTTATTACCATATTTTTTTTCAACAGATTTAGTATATACCTAATATACTTACAGAGGAAAAAACGTCAGTTCAAAGTATATGTTCCATCAATTACATTAAACTAGATTTTAGATTCTGAACGGAGTGATGAATGTATTGATTCTACAATGATGTGTGTTTTTTATGTGTCCGTGTACACTGTGTACAGCATAACTACTTGAAATAATGCTTCAATTTTAAACTTTGGGGATAGTTCCCTATGGAAAACTGAATATCCTTGGTGCATTATAGAGGTCAAAAAAGTTAACATTTTCCAACAGTTTTCAAAAAAATCGAGAAAAACAAAAAAAAAATTACAGAAAAACGGGAATTTTTACGCAAAACCAGTTTTCGACCAAATCGATTTTTTTATATGGTTGTAATTCAAAAACTAATCACTGTAAATACTTGAAATTTTCACCAAATGTTTATGTTAATGTTATCTATATACAGTTTAATTTTAAAACATTTTTGACATTTTTGACTAACGCGAAAATTTGCAAGTAATTTTGAAGTTGAAAAATCATAAAATTTTTTTTGTTTATAACTAAGGATTAAAAATACAACATTAAAAATTTAAAATTATAATGATGTTTAAAAATATATTTTTCTGCAGTATAGGACCTTATATACACACTTTTTTTTACAGTCTAGAAACTTCCAAATGTACCTTTTTCTATTGAGTAGGAAATGATATATATAAATATGTATATATATATTACCTGCTATGTCGTTTGTAGGTACGTACATTTGCCCATTGTACTTATTGTGTTTCTTGCACTACAGTGAGGGTAGGTAGGTAGGTACCTTGACCAGCGTATAGGTAGCGTCAAGTGTTCGTATATATATGTATAATACAATAACATTTCGATGCTCAACTGGTGGTAGGAACCAACACCATTACTGTTGCCACCACCGTCGTGTAACATAAAAAGGGACGCAGAATTCAGATCGTCATTCGTATGCTAACAGTGCTATTTAATTTAAAATTGTTCTCGGCACTAGCAGACTTGGTCGAGATAGGCTGTATTTTTTTCCATAATTTTAACATAATATTCATATCTCATTAAATCTACATTACACGATGAAATATACGGCATTTACAATCGTCACGCTTGCCATCATCTCATCGATTGTGGCATTGACAAATAATGGTTACGAAGAACGGCCGTGGTCGACAGAAGATATTGAAAACCACAAAAATAGTGAGTAAATAGCATTATGTATTATTTTTAAAACACACATGTTAATTATGAATAATTACTATCATTCAGATGTTTGAGAAATCTGTATTATGTTTAAAATGTATATTTATTGTTTTACGTCTCTAAATATTTGATATGTGTTATATACTTCGAATTTAAGTTTAATTTTTTATTTTCAAGTTTTTAATCATTCTATAGATTAGTCATACAATATAAATAAATCGTTGAAAAAGTGATAAAATCACCGGGTCTACCTGTTATAAACATAAAAATTAAGTGACCCAATTACCGTTACCTTTTGGAAAAAAAGGTTAATATTGTGAGGTAATTATCGGATTCCCCTTCTAAGCATCCTCACATGGGACTGATAATAGTAGAATCGGTATCGGTGGCAGACCGTCACACAAAGGAATGCACAGAATTTTGGTGGTCCTCATGATAACATTTAGAATAGAATATTTATTATTTTTAATATTACAAACACCAAACAGTATAATTCACCTAATAGTGAAATAAGGTACTAATTGTCTTCTTGTGTTTTTTTAGTAATGGATAGTCTCAATGGTCGTGTATGTCCTCCATTTGGAAAAAAGGCGAAATTCGAGGTAGAGACTATACAAACGAAGTCGCCGATGTACGGATGTGCCTATATGGCAAAAAAAACTCAACAAAGCGCTGTTCCGTTGTTACATTTGTGGTTGGAGCGTTCCGAACCAAAAAAAATACATGGCCATTGCAAAAACATGACTAGTACGTATAACGAACTACTACAACTGTAACATTATAATGGTGGTCGGGGGTTGGTAAGGTGGGTTGCGTGGGTGGGTATTGGACCCATGCTTTTTAAAATTTGCGGTCACCAAACTCTGCATAAAACTCAAATAAAATTAATTACAATAGTATTAATTTTCGTTATTCTACAGCATATTGTATGTTTATATAATAACATTATCAGATTGACTTGCGCTTTGCACACATATTTCTTTATTTTATAAGGATATTAAGTACCTACTTTATTGGAGAGTATAATATAAATGTATTTTAATATTATATTGAATATTAATGTACTATAATTAATGCTATACCTAGTATTTTTTGCCAAGCAATATCTTTAATCATACTCATGAATATTTCATCTAATTGTTTCTATCAGATATGGACCACTTTACTTTTGAGTGCTTGGCAAACATTAAACAACCCAACATAGACGAAGTTAAATTGGGTTTTAAGTACATATCACTACTGGAACATACTAATGCAGAAAATATGCAGAGTCAACCATCCAAACCACGATCCCACAGATGTGCCGTGAGTATATTACACGTTATTTTATATTATATTATATTATTCTATATATTCTTTATAATGTAGACGAATTCATGCAATCAATCTGATTATTTGAATGGTAATTTGTGTGTGTGGGGGGGGGGTTGTAGTGAGTATGTGGTTGAAGAAGATTCTTATGTACACGCATGAAATATTAACTATTATGGATTTAAAATTTTTAAGTGGGTGGTTGGTAGAATAATACTTATTATTTGTGTATTTGATCATTGTATACTAATTCTATTTTCAGGGAAAATTTTATTTTAATAATTCAAAACTAATAAAAGTTCTTACTTGTAATTATTATATGCGATAACTAAACCACCACATACCTCTCTTTAAATAATTGAACTTCTTATTTTCCATACCTAGTAAAACCATTTGAGATTTAAAGCCCTCGTATTGTATATGTATACAATCCCAAATGTTTTTAAACGGTTTGACGATTTATATTTCATATATATTTATTATCAGTGGCATAATTACGGAGGTGCACGACAGTGCACTTGGACCCCCTGGTATTATGTTGAAGATTAAAAGATATACTTTTGTGCCAGCATATACTGAACTTTATACCTCTTTAAATACAATATCATCTATATTTCATTGATTTGTTGAATTTTTTTTAAACTTATTTAAGAATGCTGTTATCACTTTAATTAATTTTATAAATATTAATTTATAAAATATTTATTATATACATATTATATTTTTATATGCATAATGTATCATAGTACAGATACAGCTCATATAGTATTTAAAATATAGGTACCTACAGATTTTTATCTTTGTTTATGTTATATTGTTATCAAATATAAAAAGATACCTATTTAGTACATGCGAGCAATGCAATTAGCTTTAAATATGAGTAGTAATATGACTTACCTAATTTATAATTATTGATAACAATTTTACACCTGCTGAAATTTAATGGAATTACGCCAATTTTTTTTACACCGAGTAAATATAATACATTGTGTTAACCATAGTAACCATAGTATCTAATAAACATTCACCATCACCAACTATTCCGGGGAAAGCCCCATTATAATTACAATATTCATCAGCAGTGTTTCTAATTGTTGTCCTTCGTGCTGCCGTATTTACACTAATATCACTCCTGTGTCGTGTATTAACTTTAATCTTATTGTAAAATCTGAAGGTCTAAAAAACAGTGACCTCAAAATTTGTGGTTGTAGATTGGGGAGGGGGGATTCAGTGTACCTATATTTACATACACATAATTTATAGTTGATTTAATTTATTTCTCTCTATCTGTATTTTTCCTTTCTGTCCACAGTTGTACGATGTGAGGGACGTGGACGACAAGATGCTCAGAATAATCCGAATAGTGATTAGCAAGCCAGTGGTAGCAGCAGGTACATTCAACACAACCCTGTGCAAAGGGCTCTCAGAGCTTTTAGATCGGGATGAGCTGCCATTCGTCCACGAGGGATCTCGATATTGGCCTGACGGATCGATGTACCTATATTTATTAGGAAGAAAGGCAAAAATCTTTTACACTAATCCAACTACTACCACCTATCGTCCATAAATATGTGTATAGGTACCTTTACATCATTACATTATGAAAACATACATGTAATTTAATTTATAATTAAAACACATTTATGTATACTTAGTACTTACCTACATATATTTTAAAATATACAATAAAAAGTTCATCAATAATTCCATTTGTATTGTATTTGTTTTTTTTTTTTTTTTATATTGATGGGTATTTGAATGAGAACAATTTTCATATACTTTTAAACATCATCAGTAAAGTTACCATAGTTAAGCTTGTTCATAATTTTTATAATACTTAGGAATAGAGAAAAAATATTAAACATAATATAAATTTATATTACTTAAGAGTTCGCCGGCTAGTACTTGTATTAAAATATATTATTCTTCACTAAAAAGTATTAACGGCGATCTATCGTTTGTTGTGGTATCGTTTAAACGAATTATTTATTATGATCTATAAATCATAACGACGTAATTTGTCTTTAAAATATTTACGTATAATCATACCAAAAGTAATTATAAGTACATATAACTATACAAATTTATAACATTACTTACACAATACACATTTAAACAAAAAGGTAAATTAACGGGTGAAGTCGATTAATTCGAAATTCAAAAAGCTGCAGTCACTTAACATACTACTTAACGTATATATTATAAAAAAAAAATAATAAAGTTAATTTCTGTATGACGAAATACATCTTTAAAATACATATTATATTGTATATATTGTTTTTATATAAATAATAATTTCAATTTTATATAGGTAGTTATTATAATTCATGACTTTTTAAAAATATATATAATTTCTATAACGATAGTTCATCAAAATGAGAAATTAGTACCTATAGTATATTATGTTTATTGTTATATATTTAACGGACTTATTTTATCCCGGACTTTTTTACCGTGATTTCTATTATATATGTACATCAATATTTTATAATACTATAATTTTGTTAAGGGGCCTGCTCGTGACTATTTAATAAGGGGCAACATTTAGGCAATTTGAAAGCTCGTCGCCGCCGCCCGGTACCTATGTGTTAGTCGTAAATGATTATTAGTGTGAGTGTAGACAGACGTGCGTACCACCGCCAACCACCCAACTATTTAGACAGACATCGTTATCGCAAAGTTATTTATAGCGGGATTACTATATATTATAATATTATCCGTAATCGTTCATTCGGAACGATTGAATCCTTATTAAAATATTATTTTTACTACGTATTCAATTCTACTCTTATTTACAATTCAATTTCATTCAGATAGTGAAGGAAGTGAAAGACGAAGGTTGGTATTTTCATTTTTATTGCAATTTTCGCACTCTTCTTTTGTGTTTATTATATAGTGTAAATAGTGTTTATTATGGGCAGTAAGTACAGAGTTAAAAAAAAACTGTAGCGGCTTATAGGAAGAAGAAAGGTGGAAATAAAATCACGTAAGTTATACTTCGACTTCTAAGTAAAAATGTATGGTCATCAGGTGGTTGGTAGGTATATAATAAATTTAAACATCGTTTAGAAAACGCGTTCAAGATAATTTGACGACCTGCAGCGCTGCGAGCATGGTTTGTGGCAAGACATAATTGCTGTAAAAAATTTAGTAGCTTTTCACGCAGACAGCCTTATTTATAACTTGAATAATAATTTTGTGGAGTCTTACAACAGTGTAGTAGCAAAATTTGTAGGGGGGAAAAGAGTGAACTATTCCCTGCGAGGTAAATAAAATATGATTTAAAAATTAAACGTTGATAATTTTAATATATTCATACAGCATAGGTAAGGTATATACATAATAAGCGTTTTTTAGGTTCGTATAACACTCGGTGTATGACAGCAGTATCATCGTTTAACTTTGGTCCAGAGTACATGCGAAGGTTGTTTAAACAGGCAACTAAAGAAAGTCCGGGAAAGTTTACCAAACGGTTCATTTGCAAACTATCAAAAAAAAAGACTTACGCAAGGAGTACTCCAAAAATCAGACTCAGCTTTGAGCAAAGACAGTATATTATTACAATATAAAATAATAATAATAATGATTTATAAATTTATATAATATACTATATTGTTATTTTAATTAATAAACACTATATTTTTAATTCTTATTTTATGAATATTCTCGGTCATTTGTATTATTTGGTTTAGGTTACAGAGCAAAAAATTTGTGGGGCCCGACACTGATTACGGCGATTTGTGTAATGAGCTGGGTTGTGAAGAGCTTTCGCTTTCAGCCGAGGAAGTGGAAGAGAAAAAATTAGAGTTCCTAACTTCTTTGATAAAAAGTGTTGAAGAAATTCACGAAGTCGAACGAGCTACAGTAGACCAGGTTAAAACAAATACAAATTTTATTTTATTCTATTTAACTTTAACACTATAAAAATTACATAAAAAAAATTATTTTGTATTTTTCATTCCTTTTTAATTAAAAAAATGTTTATGCTTGTTGTTATAGGTCAAAAGCGACATTTGGCATAAAGAGCGGAAATTTCGACTAACTGCCTCAAATTTTGGACGTGTATGTAAGCTTAGAGCCAACACCCCCAGAACAAATACCGTAAAATACATTTTGTATGGCGAAGTGTTCACACCATCAACTTCGGCATTGAGGTACGATTACAAAATATTTATTTAGTCAAATTCAATTATATATTCAATTATATAATATTATACAACATTTTTGTTTATATATTAGGTATGGAATACAATATGAGCCCATGGCCAAAAAAGATTTTGAGCTGAAGTTGGGATTAGAAGTATTGCCAGCGGGTCTATTTATAGATGAGATTATAAATTTTAGATTCTGAGCGGAGCGATGAATGTATTGATTTTACCATGATGTGTGTTTTTTTTTTTTTTTTTTTTTTTTTTTTTTTGTGTCTGTCATCACGTTTTGAGGCAGTAAAAATGCTTCGATTTTTGACTTCAGTACCTCGTTCGATCAGAAGATTCACTTTAAAACAAATGACCATAGATACATGAAATTTTCACCTAATGTTTATATAAGTATATTCTATCCACCATGCAATTTTCAAAAAATTTCGACTTAAGTTGAACTATTCATAGGCATTTCAAATTTTCGATCATTATTAGTTTTTTTTAAATTAATATCGATAAAAATTTATTTGTTATATTTGTTACATATTATGTAAAAATCACAAAAATTCACAAATTATTTTAAGCTAGAAATTCATAAAAAATGTTCCTTTTAAATCTAAGATTTGAAAATTTAATAAAAGTTTCCTTACAAGTTTTTCAATCTTTATCACAAATCAAAATTCCACCTGAAATTCAAATTAAATTTTTATGAGCATTTGAAATTTAAATTTTTACAACATTGGATTTTCACTTTTAGCGATTTCCTTATTTTGGTGTAACTCTAAAACAAATTACCACAGATACTTGAAATATTGACTGTATGTTTATATAGGCGTGTTATATATTTGATAAAATTTTCAAAATATTTAGATTTGTTTTGAGCTGTTTACTGACATTTTAATTTTTCAATTTTATTAGTTTTTTTTTCTATAAATATCGATAAAAATTTATTTGTTCGGTAGAAAAGCTTGAAAATTTAATACAAGGCTTTTAACACATTGTAACAATAGAAGTTAAAAAATATTAAAAATTCGTAGGCACAATTTTTTTTTATAAGCATTTAAAGTTCAAATTTTGACTAAATACGTAAAAATTACGGCAATGTTCAAATTATCTTAGATAGAAATTCACAAAAGTTTTTCTTTTTAATTCTAAGATTTGAAAATTTAATACAAGTCTCCTAACATATTTTTACAATAGAAGTTGAAAAATAAAAGAAATACATAGTCACAATTTTTTTTTATAAGCATACAAAGTTTGAATTTTTACAAAATATTACAAAATATTACGAAAATTCGTAAATTATTTTATGCTAGAAATTCATAAAAAATTTTCCTTTTATATTTAAGATTTGAAAATTTAATACAAGGCTCATTATATATTTTTACAATAGCAATTGAAAAATAAAAGAAATATATAGTCCCATTTTTTTTTTATAAGCATTCAAAGTTTGAATTTTTACAAAATATTACGAAAAATCGTAAATTATTTTATGCTAGAAATTCATAAAAAATTTTCCTTTTATATTTAAGATTTGAAAATTTAATACAAGGCTCATTATATATTTTTACAATAGCAATTGAAAAATAAAAGAAATATATAGTCACAATTTTTTTTATAAGCATTTAAAGCTCAAATTTTGACTAAATACGTAAAATTTACGGCAATATTCAAATTATCTTAGATAGAAATTCATAAAAGTTTTCCTTTTTAATTCTAAGATTTGAAAATTTAATACAAGGCTCCTAACATATTTTTACAATAGCAGTTGCAAAATAAAAGGAATACATAGTCACAATTTTTTTTTTATGCATTCAAAGTTTGAGTTTTGACAACATATTATGTAAAAATCACGAAAATACAGAAATTATTTTAAGCTAGAAATTCATAAAAAATTTTCTTTTTATATCTAAGATTTGAAAATTTAATACAAGGCTCATAATATATTTTTACAATAAAAATTGAAAAATAAAAGAAATGCGTAGCCACAATTTTTTTTTTACAAGCATTCAAAGTTTGAATTTTGACAACATATGTAAAAATTACGAAAATTCGCAAATTATTTCAAACTAGAAATTCATAAAAATTTTTCTTTTTAAAACTAAGATTTGAAAATGTTTAATAATCTATAATATATCCTAGACAGATAAACCGTCTTCGCTCAGAATCGTTTTTCGTATACAATGATATAATATCATTGGATTCAAATTTAATTCCATCCATTACAGTAACCCACTTGTAACCTACTGTACAGCAGAGCGACATACACGACTTACCCGCCTTTTTTGGCTTGTTCTCCTGAAGGGTTGATAGGACATAAGGATTTGTTGGAAGTAAAGTGTCCTTATAGCGCTAAAGACATGACAGTCATCGAAGGTGTTGAACAAAAAAAAATCAATTTTTTGTCGGTCAACAACTCAGGCGAGTTGCAATTGAAAAAAACTGATATCTATTGCTACCAAGTGCAGGGTCAATTGCACGTGGCTAATAAACAAACCTGTTATTTTGTAGTTTGGACACCAAAAGGTAAGTATAATAATACTATATAATATCCAAACCTAATAAAGTTCTTACATAAAATAACATGTTATATTTCTATTTAGATATTTTTATCGTCAAAATTGAGCGAGATGACGACTTTTGGAAAACTAAAATGGAAAGTCAGTTGATACAATTTTATAAAAACTATTTACTGGCTGCAATAGTGCAGCCAAAAATAGTAGTATAAAATGTATATGAATGTAAATAAATATATTGTAATATTAATTTTTTTAACTGTGTGTTACTCATTATTAATAATTTATATTATTCGTTCTTGTGATCTATGTTTTCCTTTTTTATTTATTCGTTCAAGTGTACAACGTACATTATATTATTTTTAGGTATTCTAACTAATAAGAAATGTAAATAAGCGGTTAGTATAAATATTACGAACGGAAACGAGTGTCGTATAATATTAGGTATTTAATACTTATTAGTTATTAGTATTGGACATTAGTTGATTAGTAGATAAGATAACGTAATTGTAGACCGCTAGAACAGCATAGTGCCCAGTAGCAAAGAGCGGTAGTCTGCGGGTCGCGGGAGATATATACGTACGCGCATGCACATGTCAACGCAATCGCCAGACAGAAAAATTACTAGTGTGATTTTTTTCTCAAAACACACTTTACGGGAAAAACTCTCACACCTCGTAGATTGGTCCGATTTTCGAAATTTTTTTTTTGTTAGATAGAGGAATATTTTTTACAGGGCGCATTGGACTTCGATTTTTGATTACGTTGCTAAAAACAAAAAATAATACAAAAACTAAAAAGTTGTAAAAATGGATTAAATTCAAACTTGTAATATAAGATCTAGAAAAATAATTTTGAAAATCCAAGTCCAATGCGCCCTGTAAGGAGTCTTCCTCTATCTAACAAAAAAAAAATTACGGAAATCGGACCAATCTACGAAGCGTGAGAGTTTTTCCTGTAAGGCATGTTTTTGAGCAAAAAAACAGGTCGCGTGCAGGCCCCTTAAATCCGGAGTTGTCCCTAGACAATAAGTCATGGTGGGAGAGCTTTTTTCAATAATAAAAATGTATTACTCCACTCGAATTATTATCATTATTATATATTAGGTACAGTTTTCGCCACTTATAGTGATTACCTTCGTTCAAAAGTACCTACTTGATCACTATAACCGGAAATCACTAAAAGCGGCGACTGGAGAAACATGTATAAAATAATGTAAAAATATTTAAATATTAAAATTATATTTATTTAGTATTATCATTTTTTATTTTTAATAATCTAAATATTTTTATTTTTTATACTATACATACCTACGGTATACTGAACAACGAACGAAAACAAACTGCGTATAAAGTGTAAAATATTGGTGCTTGTCAGAACAAAAACGGTTTCAAACATGTACGAATGGGGCTAGGTTAATTGAGTCCGAGATAAGTTTGGTACATTTTGAAAGTGTTAAATTGAGTCCCGGGGATAAATAAGTAGTAGGTAAGTTGAGTCCCGGAAAAAATAAGGTAGTAGGTAATTTGAGTCCCAGGAAAAAACGATTTATATGCATTAAATATTTAAAAATTTGCACTATAAAATTTTTATTTGTGATTTTTCCCCTCTCAATTTACCAACCCCGGTACGAAATGTTATGTTATTATGAAGTATCGCTTATTACGTGGGTTACATTAGAAAACATAAGCTTGATTAAAGTTCATGATTAAGATAATTGTCATTCGTAATAGTTTCCCTGTAAACAAAAAGGTGATAGGTATTATTTTAAATTTTATTTATATTTTATATTTCTGATCACAATAACCGAAAACCTGAACACTGTATTCGACGAAAAATTCTCTTATAACGACTGTTTGTTCCGTTCATGGCATTTTTGATCGCTATATATGAGTGGCTGATTCTTATAACCAGTGAACACTAAGCGGCGACTAAAAACTAAAAATATAAAAAATCGTTGGTAGGTACATTGAAAAGAAAACTCTTTATTAAATATAAAAAAAAACAAATCAAAAAATATTAAAAATGAAATAAAAATAAAAATTATAGAACAAAATCTAATTTTCTGTTGATTTTTGAAAACATAATGGCTTTATTCACGTCTAGGTACATCAATATTATATTTCTTTTTTCATTTGATGATTGTGTCTGTGAAAAATTCAATAATGATAGATATTAAAATGATTATCATTATTTCGATCCAATAATTTGATTCAAATATATTTAATTTACCTATTTATATAGTATATTATATTAACTACTATAATTAATACTAAAATATACTAAATACTATTGATTATAAATGTTATTTTGTGCCCATTCAATTTAAAAATAACAACTGATGCAGGGAATGGGCCATTCCAAATGTCCTGGATAACTCAGGTTCCACTAAGGAATATAGTAAAATCAGTCGGCGTGATTAGATATTACCGAATTATAAATAGAACTATTCAACGATCCACAGAAAAATGTAGTAATTTATTATTATTTAATATTTATGATGTACATTAAAACTAAAAAATAACAGCCTAAACAGTTTTTTCATATTTTCTATAAAAAATATAATTTTAAATATTGATTGACATATTAAATATGTTTATTTTTTTCGTTTCGTGATATTGGGGGAGAGCACTGGTGTATTTAGGTTTTTGTCATGGGGAGGGGGGTATGACTTTTTATGATAATTACAAACTTGAGAGTGGCTACGCCCCCCCCCCCCAAGTTTCCAGGAATTATAAAAGCTTATTAATATTAAATATATATTCTACGTTTGCCAAAATTATAATACACACACATTACTTGAGGTTCAATGTTTTATTATCAAAATCATGTTATTACAATACAAGATACAAAATATGAACTTCAAATTCTCATAAAAATTTAATTTGACTTTTCGGTAGAGATTTTTTTTGATAAAATTAGGCGTACTTATGAAGAATCTTATATTAAATTTTCAATTGTTAGATTCAAAAAGACAAATTTTTATGAATTTCTAACTCAAAATAATTTGCTAATTTTCGTGTTTTTTCAGTATTTTGTCAAAATTTGAACTTTAAATGGTTATAAAAAGAAAACCGTTTTTAATATTTTTCAACCACTATTGTGTCAATATATAAGAAGCATCGTATTAAATTTTCAAGCTTTTTTACCCCACAAATAAAGATTTATTGACATTCAAAAAAAAAACCTAAAAAGTTGGAAACTATAAGTATATCCGTAAACAGCTTAAAACAAGTCAAAATATTTTAAAAATTGTATCAAATATAGAAAGTGTTAATATAAACAACCAGTGAAAATTTCATGTATCTACAGACATTTTTTTTAGAATTACACCAAAAACCGTAATCGATTTTGACCAAAATAGAGTTTGCGTAAAAATTCCCGTTTTTTCCTTAATTTTTCATTTGTTTTTCACGGCGCTTTTGAAAACTACTGGGAAATTTTTACTTTTGACCCCCAAAGTTCCATATAGGTTCACTTTCCTATCAGAAAAGATGCTGTTAAAGAATATCTAAGCATTTTTACTCTCCTAAAACGTGATGACAGACACAAAAAAGTTAAAAAATAAAAAAGCACACATCATTGTAAAATCAATACATTCATCGCTTCGCTCAGAATCTAAAAAAAAAGTATTTGAATACATATTCATATTATTACATTTATTCGAATACTTAACAATTTTACAAGACTGAACTGCAGTCTGCAAGCATAAAACGTTACTTTCTATTGGAAATAATAAAAATCTTGCCCGTCTGAACAACAGCGCTCAGCGGTTTTATTCTTGCAAATTTAATCAATTAGGAATTGAAAAAAAAAAATCATAATTTTTTAAATAGTAATCATCGAATTATAACGAGTAACGACTATAATTAATTGTGTGTATACAGTCTATGGGGGGGGGGGTTGATCCCCTTGATCCCCCCTCGTAAATACGCCACTGGGGGGGAGGGCATCGCTCTGTTTTGTCCGCGCCTGATCAACCGTTTCCAAAATATTGCAGTTGCAGTTGCACTTTCAAACGGACTATTGGGCGAGACAATATTATATTTAATATATATTTACTTTTTTACCATGATGCAATTTTTCGTCGTGATTTTTTTAAAAATCATCATTGAATTGACTACCAGATTCGAAGCATTTCATTTTTACTCGTTGTATTTTAGATTCTGAGCGGAGCGATGAATGTATTGATTTTACCATGATGTGTGTGTTTTTTTTTGTGTCTGTCATCACGTTTTGGGGCAGTAAAAATGCTTCAATTTTTGACTTCAGTACCTCGTTCGATCAGAAAGTGAATCTAGTTGGTACTTTGGGGAGTCAAAAGTAAAAAATTCTCAATACTTTTCTAAATAATCGAGAAAAACAAACTAAAAATTAAGGGAAAAACGGGAAATTTTACGCACACTCATTTTTCGACAAAATCGATTTTGGTTTTTGATGTAACGTTAAAACGAATGACCGTAGATACATGAAATATTCATCGAATGTTTATATAAGTAAATTCTATCCACCATGCAATTTTCAAAATATTTCGACTTAAGTTGAACTATTCATAGGCATTTGAAATTTTCGATCATTTTTAGTTTTTTTAAAATTAATAACGATAAAAATGTATTTGTAAGGCAGAAAAGCTTGAAAATTTAATACAAGGCTCTTAACATATTGTTACAATAGCAGTTTGAAAAATAAAAGGAATACATACTCATAATTTTTTTTTAAGCATTCAAAGTTTGAGTTTTGACAACATATTATGTAAAAATCACAAAAATTCACAAATTATTTTAAGCTAGAAATTCATAAAAAATGTTCCTTTTAAATCTAAGATTTGAAAATTTAATAAAAGTTTCCTTACAAGTTTTTGAATCTTTATCACCAATAAAAATTCCACCGGAAATTCAAATTAAATTTTTATGAGCATTTGAAATTTAAATTTTTACAACATTGGATATCCACTGGATTTCACATTTAGTGATTTTCTTATTTTGGTGTAACTCTAAAAGTCTAAAACAAATGACCGCAGATGCTTGAAATTTTCTCTGAATATTTATATAGACATTTTCTATATTTGATAACATTTTCAAAATATTTAGATTTGTTTTGAGCTGTTTACTGACATTTTAATTTTTCAACTTTTTTAGTTTTTTTTTCTATAAATATCGATAAAAATTTATTTGTTCGGTAGAAAAACTTTAAAATTTAGTACAAGGCTTCTAACACATTTTAACAATAGCAGTTGAAAAATGAAATAAATTCATAGTCACAATTTTTTTTTACAAGGATTCAAAGTTTGAATTTTGACAACATACGTAAAAATTACAAAAATTCATATATTATTTTAAGCTAGAAATTCATAAAAAATGTTCCTTTTATATCTAAGATTTGAAAATTTAATACATAGCTCTTATCGTATTTTTACAATATCAATTGAAAAATAAAAGAAATGCGTAGTCACAATTTTTTTTTACAAGCATTCAAAGTTTGAATTTTGATAACATATGTAAAAATCACGAAAATTCGCAAATTATTTCAAACTAGAAATTCATAAAAAATCTTCTTTTTAAATCTAAGATTTAAAAATTTTTAATAATCTATAATATATCCTAGACAGATAAACCGTCTTCGCTCAGAATCGTTTTTCGTATACAATGATATAATATCATTGGATTCAAATTTAATTCCATCCATTACAGTAACCCACTTGTAACCTACTGTACAGCAGAGCGACATCCACGACTTACCCGCCTTTTTTCTTTTATTCGCTTCACTCGTTTTTGTTTTAGGTACAGATATATTATAATATAGGTACCCAACGAAAACAAGAAGTATGAATAAAATAAAATATAAATTATAAATTCTTAACTAATTTACAAAGGTTACGTTAGGATTTAAAAAATATAATAATGTAATAACTATGGCTGGAATTTTGATGTCCTTAAAAAATCTCAAAAATGCAAAAATGACTTAAAAACTCAAAAAAATGCACTAGGCTATATAAATTAATTTAAATTATTATAGGTTAAACAATGGAAATATATTTATAAATGATACTACAGTAATTTATTTTAGATTCTGAACGAAGTGATGAATGTATTGATTTTAGAATGATGTGTGTTTTTTTTTTGTGTGTCTGTGTACAGCATAACTAGTTAAAATAATGCTTCAATTTCAAACTTTGGGGGTGGTTTTCGATGTAAAAGTGAATATCATTGGTGCATTATAGGTCAAAAGTAAACACTTTCCAACAATTTTCAAAAAAATCGAGAAAAACAAAAAGAAATGACAGAAAACGGGAATTTTTACTCAAAACCAGTTTTCGACCAATTCGATATTTTTATATGGTTGTAATTCAAAAACTAATAACTGTAAATACTTGAAATTTTCACCAAATGTTAATGTTAGTAATATCTATATACAGTTTAATTTTCAAAAATTTTCTACTTTTTTTGAGTTATTAATAGACCACTGAAATTTACGATTTTTTTGAGAATTTTTTTTTGAAGTGTCGGTAAAAAAATGTTGGACAACCAAAAAAACTTGAAAATTTAATACACGGTTCCTTATGAGTTGTTCTTATTGTAGCTAAAAAAAATTAAAACTCGTAAGTCACATTTTTTTTTAATAAGCGTTTACAGTTCAAAATTTTACAAAATCTGTCGAAAACGCGAAAATTTGCAAGTAATTTTGAAGTTGAAAAATCATAAATTTTTTTGCGTTTATAACTAAGGATTAAAAATACAACACTAAGTTAACCATAAGTTTTCCTTCAAGTAGCTATAGAGAAAACTCGAAGCATCATTATAGGAAAAATGTTAAGTGCGTTTGAATTTTAAATTTTTACGAAATAGTGTAAACAATAACGATTTATCCTCAAACGATTTAAACATTTTTTATTATTCAAAAATTATAAGTCGTAGATACTTGAAAATTTGATCAGTTATTTAGATTGGCATTTTCTTTACATGATTTAATTTTCAAAATATTTTGACTTTTTTTGAGATATTTATAGACGACTGAAATTTTCAATTTTTCTGAAAGTTTTTTTTTGAATTGTCGATAAATTTTTTTTGGCTCAATCAAAATACTTGAAAATTTAATACAAAGTTCCTCATAAGTTATTCTTATATTGATTAAAAAGTTATATGAATAAATAGGCACAGTTTTTTTTTTATTAGCATTTGAAGTTCAAATATTGACTTAATACGTAAAAATTACGGCAATTTTCAAATTACCTTAGATAGAATTTCATAAAAGTTTTTCTTTTTAGATCTAAGATTTTAAAATTTGATACAAGGCTCCTAACATATTTTTACAATAGCAGTTGAAAAATAAGAGAAATATATAGTCACACATTTTTATTTTTTTTTATAAGCATTTACAGTTCAAATATTGACTAAATACGTTAAAATTACGGCAATGTTTAAAAGTTCAAATTATCTTAGATAGAAATTCATAAAAGTTTTTCTTTTTAATTCTAAGATTTGAGAATTTAATACAAGGTTCCTAAAATATTTTTACAATAGCAGTTGAAAAATAAAAGAAATGAATAGTCACATTTATTTTTTACAAGCATTTAAATTTAAATGTTGACAATACACGTAAAAATCACGAAAATTCGCAAATTATTTTAAGCTAGAAATTCATAAAAAACTTTCTTTTTAAATTTTTAATAATCTATAATATATCCTAGACAGATAAACCGTCTCCGTTCAGAATCGTTTTTCGTATACAATGATACCTATCATTGCATTCAAATTTAACCTACCTTAGTCAGAGGTCCACCCCACCCCCAATGTACAGTAGAGCGATACCCACTTACCCGCTTTTTTTATGTATGTAAGGAATTATAAAATTAATAAGAAATAATAGATACGACGATAATTTGAGCGGGAAGCCTAGCCAAGTAAAATTGTAATCGATAATAATTAGTTGTGCTAAACATTTTATTATTCGTACCATCAGCTGTTATTGTCCATAGTGTCTAATTGTTAATTGGAACAATTTTGGTTTATTTTATGAACAAATTGTAAAAAATATTCTAAAAGCTAAAACAATGCGCTAAAATTGTCAAAAGTGCAATAAAAAAAAACTACTTTAAAATAATCAATATCACCCAAAACACATTTTATACTTACGGTTAAGGATCGACGTTTTAAGTGTTTCGACACCAGAAAGAAGATGCCTTTGCATCAAAATTCCAGCCCTAGAAATAACTAATAATATTTTTCACAATATACTTGCCTATGCAGTTATTCATCGGAGATCTTTCAAGCAATATCTTGAACTCAGATAGTACAGTACTATTGTACTAATATAGTAATATCATTCCAAATGATATAGATATCTCCATGTGCCTATTTGTCGCTTTACAAACCAGTATTTCACGACCATGTCTTAAAAAAATAACTGAATTTTTAATGAGGTTAAGTTATTTTAAGCTTCAACTTTCTAGATAGTTTGTAACTTTTATAAGTTGTACGAAAAATAACATTTAACATTAAACTTAACTTATATCATTCTATATTAACTTGCCCAGCCTTGCGATACACTGTAGGTACATACCTTTAATAATAAATATGTTGGTCTTCACTGCAACCACAACAAATCTCATTTAATTTGCGACAACTTAAATGCGTATTATGTAGTATAAGCATAATATAGTAAAAAAACATTTGGTATCATAGTAATAATTAATAATATTTTATATTATGATGGTACTCGTAAATGCATGATATATCTATGGTACCTACAGGGTAAGTTTACCATTAGTACAGGATTTAAGTATTGATCGCGTGTAATTTATAAAATATAAGAGGAGAAGTAAAAAGGAATTAACTGTTCCAAAAAATAATTAAAAGTTCAAACATTATCTTTTTTAAATTTAAATTTTCTTTTTCTGATGATTTTTAGCATGTAATGTCTTGATGTGTACTCTTCAGAAATACATGTACACATTTTGTAAATAACAATTTTATTAATGTATTTTATTATTTTATTAATTTAGGGAATGACCATTTTTGATTACGAAAAGCCAAGTGGAGAAGAGTAAAGACCTTAACACCTCATCTGTTAATGAGATAAATTATTCTTGAAACATCTATATAATAAAATGCTCCTTCGTCTGACCCCTGTTTATACATGATTTTTCCACTGATTCGTAGAAGCCCATCCGCTACACCACCGAAAAAAATATATTTCAAGAATTTATTAGTTATCTTTACTATACTGCTTTATATTATATTGTAGCCGATACAATTACATTCCCAGACGGAATGCGTACAGGCGTCAGGCGCCTTATTTGTGATGCCCTATACAAATGTAATAAATCAATGGGGGTGGACACTATTCATTCTGATGGCAGTGAAATCTCCATGTGCGGTCGTATGTCATCCCATATCATCCCAAATAAATCGCCAACATAATATAAAAACATTCTTAAACCCTTAGTGCTCTGTGGACTGTGACATCCATTTTCTACACCTAAATGCTGCATAGCCGATTATATATTATTGTATTATTATAATATTCACTTATTTTTACATGGGTAACAACTTGAATATGGTTATAGACAATAATAATTTTATATTTAAATTATAATGATCAGTAATGATCTCGCTGTGGTGAATTTCCGGAATACAATTTGTATCTCAAAATTATTGAAATATATTGAACAAATACAGTTAATACATTAACATCTGAATTATATAAAAAGTTACATAAAATTACAGTTCTAAAATAGAATTATTTATCGAATATAAGTTAGGGGAAAAATTGGAAAATAGGTCAATGAGTAAGTATCGTCTACAAGTTAAAATTGGCTTCAAATATGCATACGAAAAACAATTCTGAGCAATTGATCACTCTATATATCACTCTATATTACAAAGCATATAATATAATATATACTCATATTTAATTTTCAATTATACTTATTTATTGTACTATTAGTAATATGGTAGGTTGAATTAATTTTGGCGAAAACATTGTATTTATGATACAGTAGACGCCGCTTATAAGACTCACTTTGGGACCAGCACAAAGTGAGTCTTATAACCGAATGAACCTTATAGGCGAAGTGGAAAAAAAAAATTAATTACGTATTTATAAATTTTATTTTATTACATATTTTGCTTTGATTTTATTAATACATATGTCGTAGGCATATAGTCAAATCAGGCATTTTATTAAATGCCTAGGCATATAGTCAAAGAATTTAATGTTTATGCAATTTCACTATCCGCCTAGACATTTAGTAAAATGCCTAGTCATTTAATTAAGTGACTAGGCATTTGACTAAATGCCTATTTCATGCCAGGCAAATAATAAAAGAACATTTTGTATTATTTTAAAAATTTAAATATATTTTCTATCAGTTATTTATTGCTATTTTATACATAAAAAAAGCTGTGTATTATTTATTAATATGAAAAACACGTATAGATACTCGTATATGAAATAATATGTTTAATTTTGTGTCATTATGTCAACTATTACTATTGTTTTAAAAATGAAATAATAAAAAATAAATAAAAAGTTATATTATAATTACAAGTTTTTGTTACCTATTACTTGTTGTCACATGTTGTAATTTGGTGGCATTTGCTGGAACATTTAAGATTTTTCTTAAAACACAAGCACCTATTGGTTTGACATTGCCGCTTTCCTGATTGACATTGACATTTAACAAAACCTTGACCGTTGAAAATTGATAAGTTTGCTACTGCTTCACGTATGGACACGTATTTGTCTTTTTGTATTTTGCTGTCTTCTAAACCATTATTTGACACTAGTTGAAGTTCTTCTCTTGAACACCAATTTTTTATTATACCAACTTCTGTGCCAATTTGGTAAACGCCGTTCCGAATGTCTATCACTAACCCATTTATATTTTGACTATCGAGAGGTCCTCGGTCTACTTTTGGAACACTTAATACTATTTGATCACCAACCTCTAGTTCTTTAAATAGTTTTTCACTATTTTCTGCCATTTTTTTAGCTGCTATAGTTTGTCGTTTGTAAGATTCAATGCGGTTAACTTTTATCTGTTTTTCATTATTACATAGCAGACAAATATTTTCAATATCGTTACTATTATTTATAGAATAGCTGCAATTATCATAATGAATATTTCTTTTACATATAGTACATTGGAGTTCACTACCTGATTTTTCACAAACACTGCAGATATTATTTATGTCACAATATTGTAAAATATTTTCAAAATCTTCTTCACTTGATAATTTTTGAATAATTTCGGCAGGTAAGTTTGTAGAACTAAGACCTACCTTCGGTTCAGTGCCAAACAAGGCTCGATATGGCGAACGACCTAAAATTCGATGATGTGAAATGTTTTTTTGCCATTGTACAAAATAAACTCCGATTGACCACTTGGTACTTTTATTGTCTACGACCCAAGCTCGTAACATGTTTTCAACATCTTGATTTGATCTTTCTACAGATCCCTGACTCTGAGGGTGCCGCGGCCGCCCGTGTACTATTTTACACTCAGGCCACAATTCTGCTAATTCTTCAATTATTTTCGCTGTAAATTCTCGCCCATTATCAGATTGAAGTATTTGAGGTGCTCCTTGTTCCAAAAAAATTTTTAAAAGTTCGTGTGCAACTTCGGTGGCTCGTTTTGAAGTAAGTGGTCGAAGATATAAATATTTGGTTGCGTGATCCTGATAGTTCATAACCCATTTAAAATTTCCATCGGGTGTTGATTGGAAATCAATAAGGTCAATTTGCCCTCTTGAATTAAAATCTGCCGATAATATTGGTTTTATAACGACGCCTTTACAAGGTTTTGATTTTTTTTTGTTACAAGTTGTACACAAATTTATAAATATTTGGATTGCTATTCGAGGAATATTGTATTTATTTTTTAAACTCTGCTCAACTTTATCCCTTCCACCATGACCAGTCGCTTTATGACTTTCTTCGATTTTTTCAAAATAGTTTTCATATGGTACAACATAAATAATATTTTCGGTTTTAGTTTTTGGTTTTAAAATAATATGTTTAACATTTCCTACTTCAATCAGATCATATTTACGACATAAATAATATTGGTTTTGAGTTTTAGTTTTACCTGGATTCAATTTCGCATCATTGATTTCATTTAGTGCTTTGTCGTAGTCTTCCTGACTCCATGCCTTTTTTTTATCTTGGTTGTCGTAAATTGATTTTAATTTTTCATAAAACAATACACTGTGTGACATTATATTATATTTTAAAATACAAATAAAAACAATCAAAATTTTAAATATACAAAAAATGTCAATAGGTATACCTATGTTACAATATTACATGCAATCGCGATCACACTACATACGATTTACGTAAACGTAATAGACGTACTAAACTAAATTATTGTACAATTCAATCGCATGTTCTGTATCTTTTTCCGTAACGTCATATTTTTATCGTTATAATCGATAAGATTATAATTTGTCCCACAGTACTCAATATCTATAGATAAGGTTCTCATACAACCTAGTACCAACGTTAATTTTCCAAGGTAAAAACCAATGGAACTTTTATTTTTATTTAATAAGAATATATAGTACTCACTACTCGTACTATAGACTTTACTGACTATACATATATGCTATACAATATACTCGTACCATCATTTATGTCTATCACACCTAATTAGTTATTACCTGAATATATTTATTTTTTATTATTTCATTTTTAAAACAATAGTAATAGTTGACATAATGACACAAAATTAAACATATTATTTCATATACGAGTATCTATACGTGTTTTTCATATTAATAAATAATACACAGCTTTTTTTATGTATAAAATAGCAATAAATAACTGATAGAAAATATATTTAAATTTTTAAAATAATACAAAATGTTCTTTTATTATTTGCCTGGCATGAAATAGGCATTTAGTCAAATGCCTAGTCACTTAATTAAATGACTAGGCATTTTACTAAATGTCTAGGCGGATAGTGAAATTGCATAAACATTAAATTCTTTGACTATATGCCTAGGCATTTAATAAAATGCCTGATTTGACTATATGCCTACGACACATACATTAAAATAATTAAACGTTAATACATATTACATATAAAAATTATTTTTGAAAAAAATTAAATTTAAATAATTAAACGTAAATTTATATTACATATAAAAATTATTTTTGAAAAAAATTAAATTTAAATAATTAAACGTAAATACATATTACATATAAAAATTATTTTTGAAAAAAATTTGTAATTTTAGTTTGTTTTTTATTTTCTTCTAATATTCCGAAAATATACTGTTCGTATTCGTATTGATCGTATTTATCTGCGATAAAAATTATTATACGTTATTAGGTACCAACAGAAACTAGAAATAATCAACACGAATATTATTTAATTTTTCAATACCAATTTATTTCTAAATTATAACCAAAAAAGTTTGTTTTCTACTATTTATTTTACGAAATTTGAGTCTTATAACCGAAGTGTTGAGTCTTATAACCGATTTTTTTTTAATGTATTTGGACACGTCCGGACCGTTCCAGACGATTTTGAGTCTAATAAGCGACTGAACCTTATATCCGTGAGTCTTATAAGCGGCGTCTACTGTATTTGATTAGTACAATACTTTATAGGTAGTTATAGTTTTATCATTCTATATTATTATATTTAACTTATATGTAGCAATGAATATAATATTTGTAATTGTGAAACTAGGTCATACGAAACCGTTTACTAAATCATGTTCTTTCATTGTATGTTGTAATAAATAAAAAAAATATTATAAACAACTTATATGTGTTAGTTTTGAATCTAATATCTCGTGAACGTATAACTCAGTGAATAAGTGTGTTAAGTTAATTTTAAAAATAATGTCATGTTTCAGGTAAGTAAGTATAAGTATAAATAACTCCCCCCAGTCCCCACTATCATCACTATTAACTAATCTACTGAACTGTATACGTTAAAAATTTTTTTAAATCTTATTACCATATTTTTTTTCAACAGATTTAGTATATACCTAATATACTTACAGAGGAAAAAACGTCAGTTCAAAGTATATGTTCCATCAATTACATTAAACTAGATTTTAGATTCTGAACGGAGTGATGAATGTATTGATTCTACAATGATGTGTGTTTTTTATGTGTCTGTGTACACAGTGTACAGCATAACTACTTGAAATAATGCTTCAATTTTAAACTTTGGGGATAGTTCCCTATGGAAAACTGAATATCCTTGGTGCATTATAGAGGTCAAAAAAGTTAACATTTTCCAACAGTTTTCAAAAAAATCGAGAAAAACAAAAAAAAATTACAGAAAAACGGGAATTTTTACGCAAAACCAGTTTTCGACCAAATCGATTTTTTTATATGGTTGTAATTCAAAAACTAATCACTGTAAATACTTGAAATTTTCACCAAATGTTTATGATAATGTTATCTATATACAGTTTAATTTTAAAACATTTTTGACATTTTTGACTAACGCGAAAATTTGCAAGTAATTTTGAAGTTGAAAAATCATAAAATTTTTTTTGTTTATAACTAAGGATTAAAAATACAACATTAAGTTTTCCTTCAAGTAGCTATAGAGAAAACTCGAAGCATCATTATAGGAAAAATTTTAAGTGCGTTTGAATTTTAAATTTTTACGAAATAGCGTAACGATAACGATTTATCCTCAAACGATTTTAAATATTTGTTATTATTCAAAAAGTATAAGTTGTAGGTACTTGAAAATTTTATAAGTTATTTAGATTGGCATTTTATTTACATTATTTAATTTTCAAAATATTTTGACTTTTTTTAAGATGTTTATAGACAACTGATCAAAATACTTGAAAATTTAATACAAAGTTCCTCATAAGTTATTCTTATATTGATTAAAAAGTTATATGAATAAATAGGCACAGTTTTTTTTTTATTAGCATTTGAAGTTCAAATATTGACTTAATACGTAAAAATTACGGCAATTTTCAAATTACCTTAGATAGAATTTCATAAAAGTTTTTCTTTTTAGATCTAAGATTTTAAAATTTGATACAAGGCTCCTAACATATTTTTACAATAGCAGTTGAAAAATAAGAGAAATATATAGTCACACATTTTTATTTTTTTTTATAAGCATTTACAGTTCAAATATTGACTAAATACGTTAAAATTACGGCAATGTTTAAAAGTTCAAATTATCTTAGATAGAAATTCATAAAAGTTTTTCTTTTTAATTCTAAGATTTGAGAATTTAATACAAGGTTCCTAAAATATTTTTACAATAGCAGTTGAAAAATAAAAGAAATGAATAGTCACATTTATTTTTTACAAGCATTTAAATTTAAATTTTGACAATACACGTAAAAATCACGAAAATTCGCAAATTATTTTAAGCTAGAAATTCATAAAAAACTTTCTTTTTAAATTTTTAATAATCTATAATATATCCTAGACAGATAAACCGTCTCCGTTCAGAATCGTTTTTCGTATACAATGATACCTATCATTGCATTCAAATTTAACCTACCTTAGTCAGAGGTCCACCCCACCCCCAATGTACAGTAGAGCGATACCCACTTACCCGCTTTTTTTATGTATGTAAGGAATTATAAAATTAATAAGAAATAATAGATACGACGATAATTTGAGCGGGAAGCCTAGCCAAGTAAAATTGTAATCGATAATAATTAGTTGTGCTAAACATTTTATTATTCGTACCATCAGCTGTTATTGTCCATAGTGTCTAATTGTTAATTGGAACAATTTTGGTTTATTTTATGAACAAATTGTAAAAAATATTCTAAAAGCTAAAACAATGCGCTAAAATTGTCAAAAGTGCAATAAAAAAAAACTACTTTAAAATAATCAATATCACCCAAAACACATTTTATACTTACGGTTAAGGATCGACGTTTTAAGTGTTTCGACACCAGAAAGAAGATGCCTTTGCATCAAAATTCCAGCCCTAGAAATAACTAATAATATTTTTCACAATATACTTGCCTATGCAGTTATTCATCGGAGATCTTTCAAGCAATATCTTGAACTCAGATAGTACAGTACTATTGTACTAATATAGTAATATCATTCCAAATGATATAGATATCTCCATGTGCCTATTTGTCGCTTTACAAACCAGTATTTCACGACCATGTCTTAAAAAAATAACTGAATTTTTAATGAGGTTAAGTTATTTTAAGCTTCAACTTTCTAGATAGTTTGTAACTTTTATAAGTTGTACGAAAAATAACATTTAACATTAAACTTAACTTATATCATTCTATATTAACTTGCCCAGCCTTGCGATACACTGTAGGTACATACCTTTAATAATAAATATGTTGGTCTTCACTGCAACCACAACAAATCTCATTTAATTTGCGACAACTTAAATGCGTATTATGTAGTATAAGCATAATATAGTAAAAAAACATTTGGTATCATAGTAATAATTAATAATATTTTATATTATGATGGTACTCGTAAATGCATGATATATCTATGGTACCTACAGGGTAAGTTTACCATTAGTACAGGATTTAAGTATTGATCGCGTGTAATTTATAAAATATAAGAGGAGAAGTAAAAAGGAATTAACTGTTCCAAAAAATAATTAAAAGTTCAAACATTATCTTTTTTAAATTTAAATTTTCTTTTTCTGATGATTTTTATATAAATCATTTTGATAAATAACTCCCCCCAGTCCCCACTATCGGCGTCTACTGTATTTGATTAGTACAATACTTTATAGGTAGTTATAGTTTTATCATTCTATATTATTATATTTAACTTATATGTAGCAATGAATATAATATTTGTAATTGTGAAACTAGGTCATACGAAACCGTTTACTAAATCATGTTCTTTCATTGTATGTTGTAATAAATAAAAAAAATATTATAAACAACTTATATGTGTTAGTTTTGAATCTAATATCTCGTGAACGTATAACTCAGTGAATAAGTGTGTTAAGTTAATTTTAAAAATAATGTCATGTTTCAGGTAAGTAAGTATAAGTATAAATAACTCCCCCCAGTCCCCACTATCATCACTATTAACTAATCTACTGAACTGTATACGTTAAAAATTTTTTTAAATCTTATTACCATATTTTTTTTCAACAGATTTAGTATATACCTAATATACTTACAGAGGAAAAAACGTCAGTTCAAAGTATATGTTCCATCAATTACATTAAACTAGATTTTAGATTCTGAACGGAGTGATGAATGTATTGATTCTACAATGATGTGTGTTTTTTATGTGTCCGTGTACACTGTGTACAGCATAACTACTTGAAATAATGCTTCAATTTTAAACTTTGGGGATAGTTCCCTATGGAAAACTGAATATCCTTGGTGCATTATAGAGGTCAAAAAAGTTAACATTTTCCAACAGTTTTCAAAAAAATCGAGAAAAACAAAAAAAAAATTACAGAAAAACGGGAATTTTTACGCAAAACCAGTTTTCGACCAAATCGATTTTTTTATATGGTTGTAATTCAAAAACTAATCACTGTAAATACTTGAAATTTTCACCAAATGTTTATGTTAATGTTATCTATATACAGTTTAATTTTAAAACATTTTTGACATTTTTGACTAACGCGAAAATTTGCAAGTAATTTTGAAGTTGAAAAATCATAAAATTTTTTTTGTTTATAACTAAGGATTAAAAATACAACATTAAAAATTTAAAATTATAATGATGTTTAAAAATATATTTTTCTGCAGTATAGGACCTTATATACACACTTTTTTTTACAGTCTAGAAACTTCCAAATGTACCTTTTTCTATTGAGTAGGAAATGATATATATAAATATGTATATATATTTTACCTGCTATGTCGTTTGTAGGTACGTACATTTGCCCATTGTACTTATTGTGTTTCTTGCACTACAGTGAGGGTAGGTAGGTAGGTACCTTGACCAGCGTATAGGTAGCGTCAAGTGTTCGTATATATATGTATAATACAATAACATTTCGATGCTCAACTGGTGGTAGGAACCAACACCATTACTGTTGCCACCACCGTCGTGTAACATAAAAAGGGACGCAGAATTCAGATCGTCATTCGTATGCTAACAGTGCTATTTAATTTAAAATTGTTCTCGGCACTAGCAGACTTGGTCGAGATAGGCTGTATTTTTTTCCATAATTTTAACATAATATTCATATCTCATTAAATCTACATTACACGATGAAATATACGGCATTTACAATCGTCACGCTTGCCATCATCTCATCGATTGTGGCATTGACAAATAATGGTTACGAAGAACGGCCGTGGTCGACAGAAGATATTGAAAACCACAAAAATAGTGAGTAAATAGCATTATGTATTATTTTTAAAACACACATGTTAATTATGAATAATTACTATCATTCAGATGTTTGAGAAATCTGTATTATGTTTAAAATGTATATTTATTGTTTTACGTCTCTAAATATTTGATATGTGTTATATACTTCGAATTTAAGTTTAATTTTTTATTTTCAAGTTTTTAATCATTCTATAGATTAGTCATACAATATAAATAAATCGTTGAAAAAGTGATAAAATCACCGGGTCTACCTGTTATAAACATAAAAATTAAGTGACCCAATTACCGTTACCTTTTGGAAAAAAAGGTTAATATTGTGAGGTAATTATCGGATTCCCCTTCTAAGCATCCTCACATGGGACTGATAATAGTAGAATCGGTATCGGTGGCAGACCGTCACACAAATGAATGCACAGAATTTTGGTGGTCCTCATGATAACATTTAGAATAGAATATTTATTATTTTTAATATTACAAACACCAAACAGTATAATTCACCTAATAGTGAAATAAGGTACTAATTGTCTTCTTGTGTTTTTTTAGTAATGGATAGTCTCAATGGTCGTGTATGTCCTCCATTTGGAAAAAAGGCGAAATTCGAGGTAGAGACTATACAAACGAAGTCGCCGATGTACGGATGTGCCTATATGGCAAAAAAAACTCAACAAAGCGCTGTTCCGTTGTTACATTTGTGGTTGGAGCGTTCCGAACCAAAAAAAATACATGGCCATTGCAAAAACATGACTAGTACGTATAACGAACTACTACAACTGTAACATTATAATGGTGGTCGGGGGTTGGTAAGGTGGGTTGCGTGGGTGGGTATTGGACCCATGCTTTTTAAAATTTGCGGTCACCAAACTCTGCATAAAACTCAAATAAAATTAATTACAATAGTATTAATTTTCGTTATTCTACAGCATATTGTATGTTTATATAATAACATTATCAGATTGACTTGCGCTTTGCACACATATTTCTTTATTTTATAAGGATATTAAGTACCTACTTTATTGGAGAGTATAATATAAATGTATTTTAATATTATATTGAATATTAATGTACTATAATACACTTGGACCCCCTGGTATTATGTTGAAGATTAAAAGATATACTTTTGTGCCAGCATATACTGAACTTTATACCTCTTTAAATACAATATCATCTATATTTCATTGATTTGTTGAATTTTTTTTAAACTTATTTAAGAATGCTGTTATCACTTTAATTAATTTTATAAATATTAATTTATAAAATATTTATTATATACATATTATATTTTTATATGCATAATGTATCATAGTACAGATACAGCTCATATAGTATTTAAAATATAGGTACCTACAGATTTTTATCTTTGTTTATGTTATATTGTTATCAAATATAAAAAGATACCTATTTAGTACATGCGAGCAATGCAATTAGCTTTAAATATGAGTAGTAATATGACTTACCTAATTTATAATTATTGATAACAATTTTACACCTGCTGAAATTTAATGGAATTACGCCAATTTTTTTTACACCGAGTAAATATAATACATTGTGTTAACCATAGTAACCATAGTATCTAATAAACATTCACCATCACCAACTATTCCGGGGAAAGCCCCATTATAATTACAATATTCATCAGCAGTGTTTCTAATTGTTGTCCTTCGTGCTGCCGTATTTACACTAATATCACTCCTGTGTCGTGTATTAACTTTAATCTTATTGTAAAATCTGAAGGTCTAAAAAACAGTGACCTCAAAATTTGTGGTTGTAGATTGGGGAGGGGGGATTCAGTGTACCTATATTTACATACACATAATTTATAGTTGATTTAATTTATTTCTCTCTATCTGTATTTTTCCTTTCTGTCCACAGTTGTACGATGTGAGGGACGTGGACGACAAGATGCTCAGAATAATCCGAATAGTGATTAGCAAGCCAGTGGTAGCAGCAGGTACATTCAACACAACCCTGTGCAAAGGGCTCTCAGAGCTTTTAGATCGGGATGAGCTGCCATTCGTCCACGAGGGATCTCGATATTGGCCTGACGGATCGATGTACCTATATTTATTAGGAAGAAAGGCAAAAATCTTTTACACTAATCCAACTACTACCACCTATCGTCCATAAATATGTGTATAGGTACCTTTACATCATTACATTATGAAAACATACATGTAATTTAATTTATAATTAAAACACATTTATGTATACTTAGTACTTACCTACATATATTTTAAAATATACAATAAAAAGTTCATCAATAATTCCATTTGTATTGTATTTGTTTTTTTTTTTTTTTTATATTGATGGGTATTTGAATGAGAACAATTTTCATATACTTTTAAACATCATCAGTAAAGTTACCATAGTTAAGCTTGTTCATAATTTTTATAATACTTAGGAATAGAGAAAAAATATTAAACATAATATAAATTTATATTACTTAAGAGTTCGCCGGCTAGTACTTGTATTAAAATATATTATTCTTCACTAAAAAGTATTAACGGCGATCTATCGTTTGTTGTGGTATCGTTTAAACGAATTATTTATTATGATCTATAAATCATAACGACGTAATTTGTCTTTAAAATATTTACGTATAATCATACCAAAAGTAATTATAAGTACATATAACTATACAAATTTATAACATTACTTACACAATACACATTTAAACAAAAAGGTAAATTAACGGGTGAAGTCGATTAATTCGAAATTCAAAAAGCTGCAGTCACTTAACATACTACTTAACGTATATATTATAAAAAAAAAATAATAAAGTTAATTTCTGTATGACGAAATACATCTTTAAAATACATATTATATTGTATATATTGTTTTTATATAAATAATAATTTCAATTTTATATAGGTAGTTATTATAATTCATGACTTTTTAAAAATATATATAATTTCTATAACGATAGTTCATCAAAATGAGAAATTAGTACCTATAGTATATTATGTTTATTGTTATATATTTAACGGACTTATTTTATCCCGGACTTTTTTACCGTGATTTCTATTATATATGTACATCAATATTTTATAATACTATAATTTTGTTAAGGGGCCTGCTCGTGACTATTTAATAAGGGGCAACATTTAGGCAATTTGAAAGCTCGTCGCCGCCGCCCGGTACCTATGTGTTAGTCGTAAATGATTATTAGTGTGAGTGTAGACAGACGTGCGTACCACCGCCAACCACCCAACTATTTAGACAGACATCGTTATCGCAAAGTTATTTATAGCGGGATTACTATATATTATAATATTATCCGTAATCGTTCATTCGGAACGATTGAATCCTTATTAAAATATTATTTTTACTACGTATTCAATTCTACTCTTATTTACAATTCAATTTCATTCAGATAGTGAAGGAAGTGAAAGACGAAGGTTGGTATTTTCATTTTTATTGCAATTTTCGCACTCTTCTTTTGTGTTTATTATATAGTGTAAATAGTGTTTATTATGGGCAGTAAGTACAGAGTTAAAAAAAAAACTGTAGCGGCTTATAGGAAGAAGAAAGGTGGAAATAAAATCACGTAAGTTATACTTCGACTTCTAAGTAAAAATGTATGGTCATCAGGTGGTTGGTAGGTATATAATAAATTTAAACATCGTTTAGAAAACGCGTTCAAGATAATTTGACGACCTGCAGCGCTGCGAGCATGGTTTGTGGCAAGACATAATTGCTGTAAAAAATTTAGTAGCTTTTCACGCAGACAGCCTTATTTATAACTTGAATAATAATTTTGTGGAGTCTTACAACAGTGTAGTAGCAAAATTTGTAGGGGGGAAAAGAGTGAACTATTCCCTGCGAGGTAAATAAAATATGATTTAAAAATTAAACGTTGATAATTTTAATATATTCATACAGCATAGGTAAGGTATATACATAATAAGCGTTTTTTAGGTTCGTATAACACTCGGTGTATGACAGCAGTATCATCGTTTAACTTTGGTCCAGAGTACATGCGAAGGTTGTTTAAACAGGCAACTAAAGAAAGTCCGGGAAAGTTTACCAAACGGTTCATTTGCAAACTATCAAAAAAAAAGACTTACGCAAGGAGTACTCCAAAAATCAGACTCAGCTTTGAGCAAAGACAGTATATTATTACAATATAAAATAATAATAATAATGATTTATAAATTTATATAATATACTATATTGTTATTTTAATTAATAAACACTATATTTTTAATTCTTATTTTATGAATATTCTCGGTCATTTGTATTATTTGGTTTAGGTTACAGAGCAAAAAATTTGTGGGGCCCGACACTGATTACGGCGATTTGTGTAATGAGCTGGGTTGTGAAGAGCTTTCGCTTTCAGCCGAGGAAGTGGAAGAGAAAAAATTAGAGTTCCTAACTTCTTTGATAAAAAGTGTTGAAGAAATTCACGAAGTCGAACGAGCTACAGTAGACCAGGTTAAAACAAATACAAATTTTATTTTATTCTATTTAACTTTAACACTATAAAAATTACATAAAAAAAATTATTTTGTATTTTTCATTCCTTTTTAATTAAAAAAATGTTTATGCTTGTTGTTATAGGTCAAAAGCGACATTTGGCATAAAGAGCGGAAATTTCGACTAACTGCCTCAAATTTTGGACGTGTATGTAAGCTTAGAGCCAACACCCCCAGAACAAATACCGTAAAATACATTTTGTATGGCGAAGTGTTCACACCATCAACTTCGGCATTGAGGTACGATTACAAAATATTTATTTAGTCAAATTCAATTATATATTCAATTATATAATATTATACAACATTTTTGTTTATATATTAGGTATGGAATACAATATGAGCCCATGGCCAAAAAAGATTTTGAGCTGAAGTTGGGATTAGAAGTATTGCCAGCGGGTCTATTTATAGATGAGATTATAAATTTTAGATTCTGAGCGGAGCGATGAATGTATTGATTTTACCATGATGTGTGTTTTTTTTTTTTTTTTTTTTTTTTTTTTTTTTGTGTCTGTCATCACGTTTTGAGGCAGTAAAAATGCTTCGATTTTTGACTTCAGTACCTCGTTCGATCAGAAGATTCACTTTAAAACAAATGACCATAGATACATGAAATTTTCACCTAATGTTTATATAAGTATATTCTATCCACCATGCAATTTTCAAAAAATTTCTACTTAAGTTGAACTATTCATAGGCATTTCAAATTTTCGATCATTATTAGTTTTTTTTAAATTAATATCGATAAAAATTTATTTGTTAGGCAGAAAAGCTTGAAAATTTAATACAAGGCTCTTAACATATTGTTACAATAGTAGATGAAAAATAAAATAAATTAATAGTCACAATTTTTTTTTATAAGCATTCAAAGTTTGAATTTTGACAAAATACGTAAAAATCACGAGAATTCACAAATTATTTAAAGCTAGAATTTCATAAAAAATTTTCTTTTCAAATCTAAGATTTAAAAATGTAATACAAGATACCTTACAAGTTTTTCAATCTTTATCACAAATCAAAATTCCACCTGAAATTCAAATTAAATTTTTATGAGCATTTGAAATTTAAATTTTTACAACATTGGATTTTCACTTTTAGCGATTTCCTTATTTTGGTGTAACTCTAAAACAAATTACCACAGATACTTGAAATATTGACTGTATGTTTATATAGGCGTGTTATATATTTGATAAAATTTTCAAAATATTTAGATTTGTTTTGAGCTGTTTACTGACATTTTAATTTTTCAATTTTATTAGTTTTTTTTTCTATAAATATCGATAAAAATTTATTTGTTCGGTAGAAAAGCTTGAAAATTTAATACAAGGCTTTTAACACATTGTAACAATAGAAGTTAAAAAATATTAAAAATTCGTAGGCACAATTTTTTTTTATAAGCATTTAAAGTTCAAATTTTGACTAAATACGTAAAAATTAC
Organism: Diuraphis noxia; assembly: GCF_037042655.1. NCBI lineage: Eukaryota > Metazoa > Arthropoda > Insecta > Hemiptera > Aphididae > Diuraphis > Diuraphis noxia. The sequence continues at coordinate 97,606,073 of NW_028301711.1, read as the reverse complement.
GGCAATGTTCAAATTATCTTAGATAGAAATTCATAAATTTTTAATAATCTAAATATTTTTATTTTTTATACTATACATACCTACGGTATACTGAACAACGAACGAAAACAAACTGCGTATAAAGTGTAAAATATTGGTGCTTGTCAGAACAAAAACGGTTTCAAACATGTACGAATGGGGCTAGGTTAATTGAGTCCGAGATAAGTTTGGTACATTTTGAAAGTGTTAAATTGAGTCCCGGGGATAAATAAGTAGTAGGTAAGTTGAGTCCCGGAAAAAATAAGGTAGTAGGTAATTTGAGTCCCAGGAAAAAACGATTTATATGCATTAAATATTTAAAAATTTGCACTATAAAATTTTTATTTGTGATTTTTCCCCTCTCAATTTACCAACCCCGGTACGAAATGTTATGTTATTATGAAGTATCGCTTATTACGTGGGTTACATTAGAAAACATAAGCTTGATTAAAGTTCATGATTAAGATAATTGTCATTCGTAATAGTTTCCCTGTAAACAAAAAGGTGATAGGTATTATTTTAAATTTTATTTATATTTTATATTTCTGATCACAATAACCGAAAACCTGAACACTGTATTCGACGAAAAATTCTCTTATAACGACTGTTTGTTCCGTTCATGGCATTTTTGATCGCTATATATGAGTGGCTGATTCTTATAACCAGTGAACACTAAGCGGCGACTAAAAACTAAAAATATAAAAAATCGTTGGTAGGTACATTGAAAAGAAAACTCTTTATTAAATATAAAAAAAAACAAATCAAAAAATATTAAAAATGAAATAAAAATAAAAATTATAGAACAAAATCTAATTTTCTGTTGATTTTTGAAAACATAATGGCTTTATTCACGTCTAGGTACATCAATATTATATTTCTTTTTTCATTTGATGATTGTGTCTGTGAAAAATTCAATAATGATAGATATTAAAATGATTATCATTATTTCGATCCAATAATTTGATTCAAATATATTTAATTTACCTATTTATATAGTATATTATATTAACTACTATAATTAATACTAAAATATACTAAATACTATTGATTATAAATGTTATTTTGTGCCCATTCAATTTAAAAATAACAACTGATGCAGGGAATGGGCCATTCCAAATGTCCTGGATAACTCAGGTTCCACTAAGGAATATAGTAAAATCAGTCGGCGTGATTAGATATTACCGAATTATAAATAGAACTATTCAACGATCCACAGAAAAATGTAGTAATTTATTATTATTTAATATTTATGATGTACATTAAAACTAAAAAATAACAGCCTAAACAGTTTTTTCATATTTTCTATAAAAAATATAATTTTAAATATTGATTGACATATTAAATATGTTTATTTTTTTCGTTTCGTGATATTGGGGGAGAGCACTGGTGTATTTAGGTTTTTGTCATGGGGAGGGGGGTATGACTTTTTATGATAATTACAAACTTGAGAGTGGCTACGCCCCCCCCCCCCCAAGTTTCCAGGAATTATAAAAGCTTATTAATATTAAATATATATTCTACGTTTGCCAAAATTATAATACACACACATTACTTGAGGTTCAATGTTTTATTATCAAAATCATGTTATTACAATACAAGATACAAAATATGAACTTCAAATTCTCATAAAAATTTAATTTGACTTTTCGGTAGAGATTTTTTTTGATAAAATTAGGCGTACTTATGAAGAATCTTATATTAAATTTTCAATTGTTAGATTCAAAAAGACAAATTTTTATGAATTTCTAACTCAAAATAATTTGCTAATTTTCGTGTTTTTTCAGTATTTTGTCAAAATTTGAACTTTAAATGGTTATAAAAAGAAAACCGTTTTTAATATTTTTCAACCACTATTGTGTCAATATATAAGAAGCATCGTATTAAATTTTCAAGCTTTTTTACCCCACAAATAAAGATTTATTGACATTCAAAAAAAAAACCTAAAAAGTTGGAAACTATAAGTATATCCGTAAACAGCTTAAAACAAGTCAAAATATTTTAAAAATTGTATCAAATATAGAAAGTGTTAATATAAACAACCAGTGAAAATTTCATGTATCTACAGACATTTTTTTTAGAATTACACCAAAAACCGTAATCGATTTTGACCAAAATAGAGTTTGCGTAAAAATTCCCGTTTTTTCCTTAATTTTTCATTTGTTTTTCACGGCGCTTTTGAAAACTACTGGGAAATTTTTACTTTTGACCCCCAAAGTTCCATATAGGTTCACTTTCCTATCAGAAAAGATGCTGTTAAAGAATATCTAAGCATTTTTACTCTCCTAAAACGTGATGACAGACACAAAAAAGTTAAAAAATAAAAAAGCACACATCATTGTAAAATCAATACATTCATCGCTTCGCTCAGAATCTAAAAAAAAAGTATTTGAATACATATTCATATTATTACATTTATTCGAATACTTAACAATTTTACAAGACTGAACTGCAGTCTGCAAGCATAAAACGTTACTTTCTATTGGAAATAATAAAAATCTTGCCCGTCTGAACAACAGCGCTCAGCGGTTTTATTCTTGCAAATTTAATCAATTAGGAATTGAAAAAAAAAAATCATAATTTTTTAAATAGTAATCATCGAATTATAACGAGTAACGACTATAATTAATTGTGTGTATACAGTCTATGGGGGGGGGGGGTTGATCCCCTTGATCCCCCCTCGTAAATACGCCACTGGGGGGGAGGGCATCGCTCTGTTTTGTCCGCGCCTGATCAACCGTTTCCAAAATATTGCAGTTGCAGTTGCACTTTCAAACGGACTATTGGGCGAGACAATATTATATTTAATATATATTTACTTTTTTACCATGATGCAATTTTTCGTCGTGATTTTTTTAAAAATCATCATTGAATTGACTACCAGATTCGAAGCATTTCATTTTTACTCGTTGTATTTTAGATTCTGAGCGGAGCGATGAATGTATTGATTTTACCATGATGTGTGTGTTTTTTTTTGTGTCTGTCATCACGTTTTGGGGCAGTAAAAATGCTTCAATTTTTGACTTCAGTACCTCGTTCGATCAGAAAGTGAATCTAGTTGGTACTTTGGGGAGTCAAAAGTAAAAAATTCTCAATACTTTTCTAAATAATCGAGAAAAACAAACTAAAAATTAAGGGAAAAACGGGAAATTTTACGCACACTCATTTTTCGACAAAATCGATTTTGGTTTTTGATGTAACGTTAAAACGAATGACCGTAGATACATGAAATATTCATCGAATGTTTATATAAGTAAATTCTATCCACCATGCAATTTTCAAAATATTTCGACTTAAGTTGAACTATTCATAGGCATTTGAAATTTTCGATCATTTTTAGTTTTTTTAAAATTAATAACGATAAAAATGTATTTGTAAGGCAGAAAAGCTTGAAAATTTAATACAAGGCTCTTAACATATTGTTACAATAGCAGTTTGAAAAATAAAAGGAATACATACTCATAATTTTTTTTTAAGCATTCAAAGTTTGAGTTTTGACAACATATTATGTAAAAATCACAAAAATTCACAAATTATTTTAAGCTAGAAATTCATAAAAAATGTTCCTTTTAAATCTAAGATTTGAAAATTTAATAAAAGTTTCCTTACAAGTTTTTGAATCTTTATCACCAATAAAAATTCCACCGGAAATTCAAATTAAATTTTTATGAGCATTTGAAATTTAAATTTTTACAACATTGGATATCCACTGGATTTCACATTTAGTGATTTTCTTATTTTGGTGTAACTCTAAAAGTCTAAAACAAATGACCGCAGATGCTTGAAATTTTCTCTGAATATTTATATAGACATTTTCTATATTTGATAACATTTTCAAAATATTTAGATTTGTTTTGAGCTGTTTACTGACATTTTAATTTTTCAACTTTTTTAGTTTTTTTTTCTATAAATATCGATAAAAATTTATTTGTTCGGTAGAAAAACTTTAAAATTTAGTACAAGGCTTCTAACACATTTTAACAATAGCAGTTGAAAAATGAAATAAATTCATAGTCACAATTTTTTTTTACAAGGATTCAAAGTTTGAATTTTGACAACATACGTAAAAATTACAAAAATTCATATATTATTTTAAGCTAGAAATTCATAAAAAATGTTCCTTTTATATCTAAGATTTGAAAATTTAATACATAGCTCTTATCGTATTTTTACAATATCAATTGAAAAATAAAAGAAATGCGTAGTCACAATTTTTTTTTACAAGCATTCAAAGTTTGAATTTTGATAACATATGTAAAAATCACGAAAATTCGCAAATTATTTCAAACTAGAAATTCATAAAAAATCTTCTTTTTAAATCTAAGATTTAAAAATTTTTAATAATCTATAATATATCCTAGACAGATAAACCGTCTTCGCTCAGAATCGTTTTTCGTATACAATGATATAATATCATTGGATTCAAATTTAATTCCATCCATTACAGTAACCCACTTGTAACCTACTGTACAGCAGAGCGACATCCACGACTTACCCGCCTTTTTTCTTTTATTCGCTTCACTCGTTTTTGTTTTAGGTACAGATATATTATAATATAGGTACCCAACGAAAACAAGAAGTATGAATAAAATAAAATATAAATTATAAATTCTTAACTAATTTACAAAGGTTACGTTAGGATTTAAAAAATATAATAATGTAATAACTATGGCTGGAATTTTGATGTCCTTAAAAAATCTCAAAAATGCAAAAATGACTTAAAAACTCAAAAAAATGCACTAGGCTATATAAATTAATTTAAATTATTATAGGTTAAACAATGGAAATATATTTATAAATGATACTACAGTAATTTATTTTAGATTCTGAACGAAGTGATGAATGTATTGATTTTAGAATGATGTGTGTTTTTTTTTTGTGTGTCTGTGTACAGCATAACTAGTTAAAATAATGCTTCAATTTCAAACTTTGGGGGTGGTTTTCGATGTAAAAGTGAATATCATTGGTGCATTATAGGTCAAAAGTAAACACTTTCCAACAATTTTCAAAAAAATCGAGAAAAACAAAAAGAAATGACAGAAAACGGGAATTTTTACTCAAAACCAGTTTTCGACCAATTCGATATTTTTATATGGTTGTAATTCAAAAACTAATAACTGTAAATACTTGAAATTTTCACCAAATGTTAATGTTAGTAATATCTATATACAGTTTAATTTTCAAAAATTTTCTACTTTTTTTGAGTTATTAATAGACCACTGAAATTTACGATTTTTTTGAGAATTTTTTTTTGAAGTGTCGGTAAAAAAATGTTGGACAACCAAAAAAACTTGAAAATTTAATACACGGTTCCTTATGAGTTGTTCTTATTGTAGCTAAAAAAAATTAAAACTCGTAAGTCACATTTTTTTTTAATAAGCGTTTACAGTTCAAAATTTTACAAAATCTGTCGAAAACGCGAAAATTTGCAAGTAATTTTGAAGTTGAAAAATCATAAATTTTTTTGCGTTTATAACTAAGGATTAAAAATACAACACTAAGTTAACCATAAGTTTTCCTTCAAGTAGCTATAGAGAAAACTCGAAGCATCATTATAGGAAAAATGTTAAGTGCGTTTGAATTTTAAATTTTTACGAAATAGTGTAAACAATAACGATTTATCCTCAAACGATTTAAACATTTTTTATTATTCAAAAATTATAAGTCGTAGATACTTGAAAATTTGATCAGTTATTTAGATTGGCATTTTCTTTACATGATTTAATTTTCAAAATATTTTGACTTTTTTTGAGATATTTATAGACGACTGAAATTTTCAATTTTTCTGAAAGTTTTTTTTTGAATTGTCGATAAATTTTTTTTGGCTCAATCAAAATACTTGAAAATTTAATACAAAGTTCCTCATAAGTTATTCTTATATTGATTAAAAAGTTATATGAATAAATAGGCACAGTTTTTTTTTTATTAGCATTTGAAGTTCAAATATTGACTTAATACGTAAAAATTACGGCAATTTTCAAATTACCTTAGATAGAATTTCATAAAAGTTTTTCTTTTTAGATCTAAGATTTTAAAATTTGATACAAGGCTCCTAACATATTTTTACAATAGCAGTTGAAAAATAAGAGAAATATATAGTCACACATTTTTATTTTTTTTTATAAGCATTTACAGTTCAAATATTGACTAAATACGTTAAAATTACGGCAATGTTTAAAAGTTCAAATTATCTTAGATAGAAATTCATAAAAGTTTTTCTTTTTAATTCTAAGATTTGAGAATTTAATACAAGGTTCCTAAAATATTTTTACAATAGCAGTTGAAAAATAAAAGAAATGAATAGTCACATTTATTTTTTACAAGCATTTAAATTTAAATGTTGACAATACACGTAAAAATCACGAAAATTCGCAAATTATTTTAAGCTAGAAATTCATAAAAAACTTTCTTTTTAAATTTTTAATAATCTATAATATATCCTAGACAGATAAACCGTCTCCGTTCAGAATCGTTTTTCGTATACAATGATACCTATCATTGCATTCAAATTTAACCTACCTTAGTCAGAGGTCCACCCCACCCCCAATGTACAGTAGAGCGATACCCACTTACCCGCTTTTTTTATGTATGTAAGGAATTATAAAATTAATAAGAAATAATAGATACGACGATAATTTGAGCGGGAAGCCTAGCCAAGTAAAATTGTAATCGATAATAATTAGTTGTGCTAAACATTTTATTATTCGTACCATCAGCTGTTATTGTCCATAGTGTCTAATTGTTAATTGGAACAATTTTGGTTTATTTTATGAACAAATTGTAAAAAATATTCTAAAAGCTAAAACAATGCGCTAAAATTGTCAAAAGTGCAATAAAAAAAAACTACTTTAAAATAATCAATATCACCCAAAACACATTTTATACTTACGGTTAAGGATCGACGTTTTAAGTGTTTCGACACCAGAAAGAAGATGCCTTTGCATCAAAATTCCAGCCCTAGAAATAACTAATAATATTTTTCACAATATACTTGCCTATGCAGTTATTCATCGGAGATCTTTCAAGCAATATCTTGAACTCAGATAGTACAGTACTATTGTACTAATATAGTAATATCATTCCAAATGATATAGATATCTCCATGTGCCTATTTGTCGCTTTACAAACCAGTATTTCACGACCATGTCTTAAAAAAATAACTGAATTTTTAATGAGGTTAAGTTATTTTAAGCTTCAACTTTCTAGATAGTTTGTAACTTTTATAAGTTGTACGAAAAATAACATTTAACATTAAACTTAACTTATATCATTCTATATTAACTTGCCCAGCCTTGCGATACACTGTAGGTACATACCTTTAATAATAAATATGTTGGTCTTCACTGCAACCACAACAAATCTCATTTAATTTGCGACAACTTAAATGCGTATTATGTAGTATAAGCATAATATAGTAAAAAAACATTTGGTATCATAGTAATAATTAATAATATTTTATATTATGATGGTACTCGTAAATGCATGATATATCTATGGTACCTACAGGGTAAGTTTACCATTAGTACAGGATTTAAGTATTGATCGCGTGTAATTTATAAAATATAAGAGGAGAAGTAAAAAGGAATTAACTGTTCCAAAAAATAATTAAAAGTTCAAACATTATCTTTTTTAAATTTAAATTTTCTTTTTCTGATGATTTTTAGCATGTAATGTCTTGATGTGTACTCTTCAGAAATACATGTACACATTTTGTAAATAACAATTTTATTAATGTATTTTATTATTTTATTAATTTAGGGAATGACCATTTTTGATTACGAAAAGCCAAGTGGAGAAGAGTAAAGACCTTAACACCTCATCTGTTAATGAGATAAATTATTCTTGAAACATCTATATAATAAAATGCTCCTTCGTCTGACCCCTGTTTATACATGATTTTTCCACTGATTCGTAGAAGCCCATCCGCTACACCACCGAAAAAAATATATTTCAAGAATTTATTAGTTATCTTTACTATACTGCTTTATATTATATTGTAGCCGATACAATTGAATAGAATTCCCAGACGGAATGCGTACAGGCGTCAGGCGCCTTATTTGTGATGCCCTATACAAATGTAATAAATCAATGGGGGTGGACACTATTCATTCTGATGGCAGTGAAATCTCCATGTGCGGTCGTATGTCATCCCATATCATCCCAAATAAATCGCCAACATAATATAAAAACATTCTTAAACCCTTAGTGCTCTGTGGACTGTGACATCCATTTTCTACACCTAAATGCTGCATAGCCGATTATATATTATTGTATTATTATAATATTCACTTATTTTTACATGGGTAACAACTTGAATATGGTTATAGACAATAATAATTTTATATTTAAATTATAATGATCAGTAATGATCTCGCTGTGGTGAATTTCCGGAATACAATTTGTATCTCAAAATTATTGAAATATATTGAACAAATACAGTTAATACATTAACATCTGAATTATATAAAAAGTTACATAAAATTACAGTTCTAAAATAGAATTATTTATCGAATATAAGTTAGGGGAAAAATTGGAAAATAGGTCAATGAGTAAGTATCGTCTACAAGTTAAAATTGGCTTCAAATATGCATACGAAAAACAATTCTGAGCAATTGATCACTCTATATATCACTCTATATTACAAAGCATATAATATAATATATACTCATATTTAATTTTCAATTATACTTATTTATTGTACTATTAGTAATATGGTAGGTTGAATTAATTTTGGCGAAAACATTGTATTTATGATACAGTAGACGCCGCTTATAAGACTCACTTTGGGACCAGCACAAAGTGAGTCTTATAACCGAATGAACCTTATAGGCGAAGTGGAAAAAAAAAATTAATTACGTATTTATAAATTTTATTTTATTACATATTTTGCTTTGATTTTATTAATACATATATTAAAATAATTAAACGTTAATACATATTACATATAAAAATTATTTTTGAAAAAAATTAAATTTAAATAATTAAACGTAAATTTATATTACATATAAAAATTATTTTTGAAAAAAATTAAATTTAAATAATTAAACGTAAATACATATTACATATAAAAATTATTTTTGAAAAAAATTTGTAATTTTAGTTTGTTTTTTATTTTCTTCTAATATTCCGAAAATATACTGTTCGTATTCGTATTGATCGTATTTATCTGCGATAAAAATTATTATACGTTATTAGGTACCAACAGAAACTAGAAATAATCAACACGAATATTATTTAATTTTTCAATACCAATTTATTTCTAAATTATAACCAAAAAAGTTTGTTTTCTACTATTTATTTTACGAAATTTGAGTCTTATAACCGAAGTGTTGAGTCTTATAACCGATTTTTTTTTAATGTATTTGGACACGTCCGGACCGTTCCAGACGATTTTGAGTCTAATAAGCGACTGAACCTTATATCCGTGAGTCTTATAAGCGGCGTCTACTGTATTTGATTAGTACAATACTTTATAGGTAGTTATAGTTTTATCATTCTATATTATTATATTTAACTTATATGTAGCAATGAATATAATATTTATAATTGTGAAACTAGGTCATACGAAACCGTTTACTAAATCATGTTCTTTCATTGTATGTTGTAATAAATAAAAAAAATATTATAAACAACTTATATGTGTTAGTTTTGAATCTAATATCTCGTGAACGTATAACTCAGTGAATAAGTGTGTTAAGTTAATTTTAAAAAATATGTCATGTTTCAGGTAAGTAAGTATAAGTATAAATAACTCCCCCCAGTCCCCACTATCATCACTATTAACTAATCTACTGAACTGTATACGTTAAAAATTTTTTTAAATCTTATTACCATATTTTTTTTCAACAGATTTAGTATATACCTAATATACTTACAGAGGAAAAAACGTCAGTTCAAAGTATATGTTCCATCAATTACATTAAACTAGATTTTAGATTCTGAACGGAGTGATGAATGTATTGATTCTACAATGATGTGTGTTTTTTATGTGTCTGTGTACACTGTGTACAGCATAACTACTTGAAATAATGCTTCAATTTTAAACTTTGGGGATAGTTCCCTATGGAAAACTGAATATCCTTGGTGCATTATAGAGGTCAAAAAAGTTAACATTTTCCAACAGTTTTCAAAAAAATCGAGAAAAACAAAAAAAAATTACAGAAAAACGGGAATTTTTACGCAAAACCAGTTTTCGACCAAATCGATTTTTTTATATGGTTGTAATTCAAAAACTAATCACTGTAAATACTTGAAATTTTCACCAAATGTTTATGATAATGTTATCTATATACAGTTTAATTTTAAAACATTTTTGACATTTTTGACTAACGCGAAAATTTGCAAGTAATTTTGAAGTTGAAAAATCATAAAATTTTTTTTGTTTATAACTAAGGATTAAAAATACAACATTAAGTTTTCCTTCAAGTAGCTATAGAGAAAACTCGAAGCATCATTATAGGAACAATTTTAAGTGCGTTTGAATTTTAAATTTTTACGAAATAGCGTAACGATAACGATTTATCCTCAAACGATTTTAAATATTTGTTATTATTCAAAAAGTATAAGTTGTAGGTACTTGAAAATTTTATAAGTTATTTAGATTGGCATTTTATTTACATTATTTAATTTTCAAAATATTTTGACTTTTTTTAAGATGTTTATAGACAACTGATCAAAATACTTGAAAATTTAATACAAAGTTCCTCATAAGTTATTCTTATATTGATTAAAAAGTTATATGAATAAATAGGCACAGTTTTTTTTTTATTAGCATTTGAAGTTCAAATATCGACAAAAAATCGTCAAAACCATGAATATTTGCAAATAATTTTGTAGTTCAAAATTCATAAAATTGTTTGTATTTATATCTAAGGTTATAAAATTCAACACCAAGTTTCCCATAAGTTTTGCTTCAAATAACTATAGAGCAATTTGAAGTGTCATTATAAAAAAAATGTTTTGAGCGTTTAATTTTTATGAAATCGCGTATTGATAACGATTTATCCTCTAACCAGGTATATGTATATCTATGAATCTATGATAATTTAAGGTATTATGAATTATGATAACTACATGCAATGTTTTTGGAAAAATTGATTAACCATGCCTTATGCAAAATGCTTCCTAATTGAAAAATAAAATATTTGTTTCAAAATAGAAAATATGACAAATATTTAAATATTATATTATATTCTAGACTGACAAATCATCTCTGTTCAGAATCGTTTTTCGTATTCAATGATACCTATCATTGCATTCAAATCTAACCTACCCTAGTCAGAGATCCAGCCCATCACCTAATGTACAGCAGAGCGACATCCACTTATCCGCTTTTTATTATTTATATTTAATTTTATTCTACTTCTTGTTTTCGTTATATTAAACATTTATAAGTAAAACAAAAATGAGTGAAGTGAATAACAGAAAACTTGTAAAAATGGGATGCTTGGAATGTGGCAATCAATTCAATGATGATTTTTAAAAAAAACCATGACGAAATATTACACCATGGTAAACTGGTAAATATTAAACATGTTGGTGCACCCAAAAATCCATTTGAAAGTGCAGCTGAAACTACACTATTTTGGATACAGTTGATGTAAGTAACTATTAGTTAGCAACACAGTGGTCCAATATAAAACGAAGGAGAATTAAATTTTAAAAATGGTATAATATTTTGATACGCTCATCATATTAAGTGTTTACTATTAGTTATTAAATACTCATAAAATTGTAAGTTGTAAATTGTTATTTTACCTAACCTCATGCACCTACTGTTGCTAGTGCTGACCAATACCCAAACATTTTCTTTGACATAATGTATTTTGGTGAAGAGCTATAAATAGGTAAGTACTGAATATGTATCCATATATGTTTATGAGAAGTATATAATAAATAATAATGATAATATTATCAACGACCGTCTCACCGTCCTCAAAACATTTTTCATTTTTCTATTACTGAAAATTAACATGTGATTAGCATGAATTTTCACGACTATTGACAAAATTTACACCCGTATCAGAAAAAATAATGAGCTGTGATGGAGAGTTTTCAACAGCACCACCAAACATGGAAAATTATTAATGATAAAAAAACTTGATACACACACAATTTTAACACCTGATTGGCATGAACTTGCACAACTATTTCCAAAATTCGCAAATATCTTTTTCGCGAGCAAATCCTGATCAACTATTTCACGCGTCTCACCAGCGTTTTCGGCCATAGCAATGGAATTATTATTTTATATGTCGTACAATACATGCTATGTTGCATTATGTGTTTAAATCGTAGTTTGAATAATTGATTATTAGATCGTTTTAATGAATTATCAGTGGTAGACTTACATGGACCATAATTCAATACTTATAGATTTAAACTTTAATTTATTTAAAATTCCCATTTTTCCTTAATTTTCTTTTTGGTTTTTCCCAGTTCTTTTGAAAACTATTAGGAATTTCAAAAAATGACCTCCCCATGCACCAAAAAGATTCACTTTTGGACCGGAAAAACTACTGAAGTTGAAAATTGAAGTATTATTTTGACAACTTATCATGTACACACACGAAAAAAAAAATAAAATTTAAAAAAATAACACACAACATTGTAAAATCAATATATTCATCACTTCGTTCAGAATCTAAAAAACTAAATTGATAAGAAAAAATCTAAAATTAAAAACATCAAAAATTAAAACACATATTTTTATAATACAAAAACATGTTGAATAAAAAATCAGAATTTAAAAACAAAACTATAATTAAAAATTTATATTTTTTAAATATAAACTTTAATATAATATATCAATGAATTTATAAAAAAAACTTAGTAGAATAAAAAAACTAAATTGATAACATTCGTCTTGAAGAAAAAAATGAATCTCATATGATTAAAAAAATCTAATTTTATTAAAAAAAAAATTAATATGAAGAAAAATCTAGATTTTATGACAAACCATATTGAATGAAAAATCTAAAATTATGAAAATATCTATAATATAGAAATAAAATCTATTTTTTATTTAGCATGTTTTTGTATTATGAATATATATTATTAACTAGCTGATCCCGTGCACTTCGTGGCCCGTTAAAATATGTACCATCTCCATATGACTCAAACTTTATTCAATTTTATTTGTTATTTGTTATTTAATTTAATTTGTATCACCTCCCTGTCACCGTACTCGTCCTATTGGAGCGAAAAATTCTCCTGAACAGAACCGCCACCCTGGTGATAGGGCGGTGTGAATAAAAAATAATTAAATAAAACATATATAAGCATTTAACAGTAAGTAATCGCTTTATTGTTAATCATGTCAATCATAATTATTAACAAAAATCAGTTTTATTTTCATTGTAGTGCTTTGTGATATATGATGTTCATGTTTTTTGTTTGATTACCTGACGCATGGACAAACAAATCTAATTCAATGGGCTGTTCGACCACCTTCAAGCAAGGTTGCTGCGATTCCCGACGAAGCGAGTGCAAATGAAATTTTATTTTGTGAGCGTATTGTTGCTAATATTAATGAAATCAAAAAAGTTTTTCCTGTACCACCAGGTGCATCTAAGAAGTACGATATCCCTCCAGTTTCATAATTTGTTACTTTCATAGGAGTATCAAATACATACTTCTGTTGTTCATTCAACAGTGGAAGAATTGTTTGAATTAATTCTTTCAAAGTGTTGAAATCATACAGTTTTTCTCAGTGCACCTCTTGTTTAAAAGCATCATGTATTGGACGATTGGGCGCGGTCAAGCCTAATTGAATTAATAGTTTGACATCATCAAGCGCATGTCCTCAATTGAAATCAATACTTCGTTGTAAATTTCTTCACTGATTTGTATATTTGGATTTCCCATTCTATTCCGTATTTGATACAAAATATCATCACACATTTAATCTTTGTACTTGATCCACAAATAAATTGGGTTTGATGGGAAGCATGTACATATGATTATAGAAAACAATGTTCGTATTTGATGAGCATGTGATGATATTACAGCATCATTGAGAGTTTGATCCCAATGATCGTCATTTTCTAGCAATTGCAAACGTTGACAGGCTTCTCTATAGGATCCACACAAATCACCATAAACAGTTCGTAAATGTTGGAATGATGTTGGGCCTGCACATACATTGACTAATAGCAGCCGTAAATAAAAACATTCATCATTGCTTGGATGTACTGAATAAATTCGAACAATCGCATCGGTGGAATATACATCTGGGTATTTATATTTATATTTATATTCAGCTCGATTCAAACTTGCGTGATTATTAGTTGAATGTCGCGCTCGCGCTTCACGCGTTTGTGATATCCGAATTCTTTCACGTTCATTTCGGTCGTCACGTTCTTGTGCACTTTGGTTAGATCGGTAATTACCTTGGTTTGTAGCATTTTGGGTTTTTCTACCTAAATTGCTTCGTCATATAGGAGGCATATCAAAATTAAATTATTGTGTCACGTGCAATAATTAGTGATCATAGGTAACTTAACACTCTGCACAAAACACGATATACAAATTTAATTCGTGTATCAGTTGACAAAAGCAAACTCGGTAGAGTAGGTAACAGAAAATCCAAGAAAAACAACACTTACAACATATTGACAAATAATCGACCACCATAGATGATATTCTTGATCAGTGATTACATTGCCATGGAGACGATCAATATTATATTATCCATATTATAGTAAGGGCTGTTTTAAAAAGAAAAGGGCTCATCCTCATTTTACCCTATAATAATTTATTTGTGAAATATCTGAATTTTGAAACATTGTATTTACTTAAATGTCATATAAAAATATTAAATTGAACAGATTGTATACTTATTTAATGTGATAATTTATAATCCATAATTGAAGATACTGATGCACCAAAATTTAATTTTAAATTTTTTGTAATTATGGATTAATTAATTAAGATGTTGGATCAAGGGAAATCTTCTGAACTCCTTAGAGAAGAAGAAGCATTACGTTTAATGGAACCAGGTGAATCGCTACATTTATTTTAATATATTTAATTTTGTCATCCTTCAATGGTTATCTGGTCATATTATTTGAGAATAAATGTATGGAAAATTAAATAAAAAATATGACCATTAACAACAAACTATAAAATACTCAACTGTTTGGTTAGATTAACAGATCTTTACCAACAATAAAAAATGGGTCAAGAGCTGAAGATCTGAAAGCTCTACAAATAAAAGGTTATGGTAAAATTGTTCTCACTAATACATGTGCCTTTGACAGTGCAGTCTTCTTGATCATGGTTGCTATGTGTGACAGTGGAAAATATTTAAAATCAAACGGAGAAACACATATCTGTTCTATATTTATCCAATTTATCAAAAAAATTCTATCAAAAGGAATCACAGGTGACACATATAGAGAAAGAGCAAAAATTTTAATTGATTTACAGAAACCAATTCAAACTCCCTTAAAGTACAATCAGACACTACTCAAATGTGAAACAACTTTCAACAATTTACTTACATGTATTATGCCAGACCTCCCGACAATTATATGATAAAACAGAATGTGCTGATTCAAAATGTAATAAAATGAGTTACCAATATTCCCATATAACCTATATGTATGATGGAAACTTCAATGAACTTGAAAAATGTATTTATGAACGTACTTGTATCATCACCAGTATTTGTAAACATAAGAATGGCAGTAAGACATGTACAAATATTAAAATTTTAACACCATTTCTATCAAACCAGCATTTATTTATAGAAATAATTCCAAATGACGAAGGTGAGTATGCATAATCATAATATTGTTTAAAATAATATTATAAGTCTTAATAATGAAATAATTAATAATTTACATAATTTCAGGACTTACCAGCCAAAATCCGAGGACTACTGTACTTATAAAACTATCAGATATACCCCCTGTAATAAGTGTTCAAAATATGAACTATGAGCTCAGAGGAATTTGTTCATGGTAACATAAGTGGTATTAGGCACTATAAAGCATATTGTAGAAGGTTAAATAATAATTGGGAAATATATGATGATTTGGCAGTAAAATCAATTCCAATTAAGGCTGAAACAACTGTACAGTGTGAATATATCTACTATACTATATAAATAATATGAAGACAAATTACTATTTCAAAAGTTCTAATTAAAATGAAAACTCATTTTTTTCTATTTTTTTTTTTTTTTTTATGTAACAGTTCTAGGTAGGTACTTATTATTTTATTGAAAAAAATGTAATTAATATAAAATTTGGAATTTGTATTTAAAAAGAAATATGAATTTTAAAAATATTAAACTGTAGGATTATATATATATATATTGTTTTTATAGCCATATTTGATACAAACTATGAACATTCATTTTGGAAAAAAAATTTACTTCTTGTTTGTGTGAAACAAAAGTATAGTAGAAATTATAATAATATTACGTTAATTTGCATATACATTAATAATAATATTCATTAAAAGCTATCAATTCTCATATAAGTTAAGCCTATGGTGACTTTCTATCATTGATAAGGGTAAAGTCAAAGTAATAGTAAGTTTTTATGATTTAATTTGACTAATATTTTATTTAAAAAAAAAATTAATTATATAATATCACATGAGATAGCAGGAAAGTTAAATAAGTGAAACAATAGTGTCTAGTAATTGGCTACAACTAAATAACAATTATTCAAAATTTGAAATTTGAAATTTGAAATTGGAAATTGGGGCATTTCCCAGCCCCCCCACCAAAATGTTGGTTTTAAAAAAAAACTGAACCTCTACAAACGAAAAAAATGTGATTACAAACCAATACAAACCGGCTACAAACGTGTGGTGCAAAAAAAATTTCTAAACTCGAAATTAGGGCATTTCCCCAGCCCCGCCACCAAAATGTTGGTTTTAAAAAAAAACTAAACCCCTACAAACGAAAAAAATGTGATTACAAACCAATACAAACCGGCTACAAACGTGTGGTGCAAAAAAAATTCAAAATTCGAAATTGGGGGGGCTGGAGAAATGTACCTTTATTTTTTTACAGTTCAAGTTGTAATCAGAAGATTGAAAATTAGCACTACAAACCATTGATGTTTTTAAAGGCATGTACGATGGTTGTATTTTTTTAATTGTGTTAGTCCATATCACTGCAATTTGTTTATTACTCGGAAATCTTAAAAACATAATATGTCAAATAGTTAAATGTATTAAAAATATAAAAGTTATTGAAATTCTATAATTTTTTAACTTACTTATGCATATGAACACCATCCTTACCTATGTTTCTACAGCTTTTAATAGAACATATATGTATATACCATTTTACCACTGTATTACAAAATACCAACAACCAAAACTAATAAACTAATAAATCTTGAATTAATAATATAAAATATTATGCTTAATGCTATGTTTTATGTATTCTATGATATAATATTATAACAGATAATAATATTCATAGATTATGATATATATTATGCCAATGATAATATTACGCTATTATAACTGGAATCAAAAAATCGAAAAATGTAAAACAAAAAAACGCGGCAACTCTCCGTGATAACTATTAATTCCGTATCATGGATGAAAAATGTTGAGATAATCATTTTTTCTAACTAAGTTTATTATTGCTGACATGATAAGGGCTAAATGCGTAGTCCATCTATATTATGTCTATGCAATTTGCTTCCATGATTGAAGGTGATAACAATCTGGAATGAACACAGTGAAACAGATACACTATTTTTTTTTTATAAATAGATAGGTACGCCACAGTAATAAATAATGAGTAATAGCCAACACAACAATTTTTAATTTATTTATAATTACCTATATAAGTTTTAAGGAGTAAGTTATACTAAATAATTAATCACAAGGCTTGCATTGGGTTTCAGACGTTTCAGTGTTTACTTCGAACATTAAAAGTTACGACGTTCTACTACACCGAATTTGTGTTATCATACAGTTATTACGAAATACGAATATCGGCTGCTTCGAAAAATCACATTCCACGTTTGTTACTTCGAATTTCTAAAATAATTGAATTAATGAACTATTTCCACGATATGTTAATATACCTATTAATAATATCGGCATAAGTCTAGTTTAGCGGCCACTCGAATTTTTCGATTTTTTTTTTCGGAAACCTATGTATTTAACGAGTATTAAACGATGGTGTAAAAATAAATTTGCGGTAACCATTAGTTTTGAAGTTATAGACTTACTATATGTTTTGTTAGCGGCACTCGTCGCTCCGCCCCGCAAATCGAAAATATCCCATCCCTCGACTTGCTATGCAACACCACCTCAAGTAGGTCACAGGGTAAGTTATGTCATATAGACTTGCATCCTTAGATGTTTAATGTCAGTTTGAATATATACCATATTTCTTAATATACACTTTAATATTTTTTGAGTACCTATAACAAGTTTGAAGTTTAAACTAATACAGTTTTAATTGCTAGTAGTGTAAACTCCTCTAGATAGCGTGGCGTATGTGCTTGACACTATCTGGAAGAGACGTGGTTTTGATAATTAGTTGTGTTGTGATGCGCGTTGAGTAGCGACTGGTGACCTGCGCCGTCGCGAGGTTGACCTGAGTTTATTCATTTTGTTTTTTTTTTACTCTTACATTGTTTTAATAAACTGTTTCTCTAAGCCGTTATTCGTCTTATGTTATTTATCCACGTAGGGAAAGTTAACATAAATTATCAGAAGTGGGATATCGGAAGTATTTAGTGGAACGTGGTGCGCTAGATCACACGTCGTCCGTTGACGTTCGAAAACCGTTAATTTGAAATCGCACGTTCGGAAACGAGTTCCGAACAGTTCGCGCCGTTCGTGGTATTTAGTATTTCGTGGTGCGTCACGAAAATCTGGCGAAATTCTATTGAAAAAAAAAAACGTGGTTTCGTCGTTGAGTTTGGACATAACCTCTACCGTTGTTGTTGTTGTATGTGGACGTGGTTGTTGTTGCTGTAGTTGTCCGATCCGGTTACCGTGGTTACATTGAATCGAATGCGGTATCGTTCCGATTATTAATCGTCGTTATCACTGTTGTGATTGTTTGTTTTTAAACACGGTCTTAGATTATTAGGTCTGGCAACTTGATAATGGAATCCGTGCTCCTAATGACCGGACAGGGAATAGTCATGCACATGTGTCACTATCTAGCGGATTAATGTTTTTCATTATTATTTAATAACGGAAACCACGGTCTCAGGTGCATTTGTTTTACTGATTAATAAATAGCATGTACTACATTTCGACTTTCGAGTGTAATTACACCTATACGTGCCTGCGTCAAGGGTGGCTCCAGAGACATGGTTGGTGAGGGTGGGGGTTCATAATTTTTGGAAAACATTTGATGTTATAATATGTTTTTTTTTGTAATCATTTTTAAAATATGTATACATTTTTTTAGAAATATGGGCATGGGAGGGGGCCTATGTGTTAGTGTTTTGGACTTATGTCTATAAAATGCTAATATAAATATTTTAAGAAAAATGTACGTCTATAATTATGATTATATAGTATATACTAATTACTAGAATAAGGAATTACGAAAACAAAATAGTTGATTTTGTTGAAATCTTGTTTTTCGTAAAAATTACCGTTTTCCCGATTTAGTGAAGTACCTAGGTACTGTAAATTTTCCGAATACCTACAAATAAAAGTACAAAGCTACCAGAAATACTCATTAAATTTAAAGATTGAAGCATTTTTTCATCTATAAAACGTGTATACAAACACAGAAAGAAAAACATTGTAAATCCAATACATTGATCTCCCCGCCTAAATCTAATACATAAACAAAAATTGCGCCAAAATGTATAAAAACAAAAGTATATTGTTATGTAATTTAACTCGAACGACGAGCGTTTTTAATTGAAAACACTTTTAGTAGTTTTAAACTTTGTATCTCATCATGCCAAAAAAGTGTGCTATATGTCATAAAGGAACAGAAGGAGTTCCAACTTTTATAGTTACTCTTAAGCGGAAAGAGAATTGGGAATTTGTAGTTCCGATTCCATTATTTGTTGGTGATCGAATATGTCAAACACATTTTCCCAAATCTTTTTTAATAAAAGAAAATATAAAAGACGGTCCGGAACATGCGAAACGTTCAAGAGTAAGTTTAACAAACTAAATGTATAATATAGTTTTTATTTATTAGATAGGTATGATAACTGTATAATAATAAGTGTTTTATAATAATATAATATATTGCATTATATTATTTACATAATTATTTTTTTAACGTATATTTTTGAATTAAGGTACTTTTAAAAGCAGATGCATATCCTGTATTTGATTTTGAAGGATTAAGTAATAATATTCATGATACTTCTGGTGCAATTGTCGATGAAGGCAATATACATACAAATCATTTATCTTCCAAATCAAACAGCATTGTCAAAAAACTAGATATTACTCATGAAAATTCCTATGATGATTGTAATGAATTAGCTCTGCCTTTATTGTCAATCTCCCCAAATAATGTTTCTGGAATGGTAAACAATAATATTAATTTTATATTTCTATATTATTTTTTAGTTTTTTACTCACATAATATTCTGATATTCATAATTTTGCTTTTTCTTAGAAACAATATGGGAATAATAGAACTCAAATGTGTAGTATTCCAGTTCATACAAATTTAATAAGAGAGCCCTATCTTGATCATAGTAAAATAAACAGCTCTGTAAAAAATGTTTTTGAACAAATATACTTGAACATGGACTCTGTGCGGTTTCCTTCAAAATGGTGCAGACTCATTCCTGGAAATAGTAAAAGTGTAATATATAGTAAAATTTTATTAAGAGATATTGATTTAAAACCATACTTTGAGCGATCAGTAAGCATAGATGAAAAAGCAACAATAAAATGTTCATATATGAATGATACAATTCAAATAAGTCATCTAAAATTGAAAACCAATTTTATACAAAATATGCAGGAACTAGAGGATATAATTTGTAAGGTGGACAGTGCTATAATGTGTGAAGGAGTTAATATGCCAACAGAAGCATTAAAATATAAAACAAATACAAGGAAACTATTATTAAATATAAAAAAAACATTTTTTATGACTTTTACTATAAACAAAGAAAATATGCCTTCCGATAAAATCACTGTCCATTATTGTAGAGATAAGGATCAATGTAATAATAATATTTGCAAATCAATTTCAAAAGTACCATTTACACGATACCTGGGTATTACCTTTGATGAAAACCTAAGGTGGAATGTACATATAGATAACATAGTTAATGGTTTAAGAATATCAGTGTATAAATTCTGTAAACTTAAAGATATTTTTCCTATTAACATTGTACGTAATATATATTTATCATTATATCAAGCGGTCTTTCAATATGGCATTAGAGTATGGGGAGGTCTTACTCAAAAAGCTATTAAACCACTACAACTGCAACAAAATAAAATTATTAGAATATGTCTAAATAAATACTGTTTAGAAGGATCTACGTCTCAAAACTATAAAGAATTTAAAGTTTTGCCTATTAATTCACTGTATAAAAAAATTGCAATTATGTGGGTAATAAAAAATAGGGAAAATTGGTTTAATATAGATAAATCCAAACAAACTAGGGAAATTAGGGCATATGATACTAAAATTAATTATACGTTAACTTCATTTGGTCAAAGGTTTGTGGATTATCTTGGTCCGAAATTTTATAACTCCCTAGATTTAGATTTAAAAAAGAAAATAATTGAAAATCCTAAATAATATGCAAAAAATATTATTAAAAATTGGTTGATATTAAATATTGAATAAAATGTACCAATATCTTAATATTAACCATTATATATTATATTATATTATATTATATTTTATATTTTGTTCTAATCTTTACTTCATTTATTTCAATTAACTTGTATATTTTGTATATAATTACTAAACTTGTTTATCCTGTTATCATAAGCAATTTGTATATTATTATTAGTAAGTAATATTAACTCCCTACCTTCATCACAAGCTATGCTTAAAGAAGGTAGGTATAAATTTAAGAATTATTGTATTATTGTATATATTATAATTGTACAATTAATCTTTTATTTAAAATAAAAAAATAAAAATAAAAAATAAAAAAAAATACACTATGTACTGATAGTAATGGTCAATTTCGACACATGAGATGTTCATTAATAGTTAATGAAGAATTAACTATTAACAGATTAAATGATAGTGAAAAACTCAACAATGTAAATTTTGTAAGATAGCATTGATTAGGTGCCAAAGAAAAAAATTGCGTATGAAACACACACCTGTTGTAAAACGTGTTCATTTACTATGTACACCAAGTAAACTTACAAAGCTTAAGTTACTTCGTCGACGTAATAAAAATGTAAAAGAATTAAATCGAAGGGCTGGAAAACAATTAAATAAATTAAAAAGTCAATTAAAAATTTGTGAAACAAAATGTAGTAAATTAGATGAATCAACTATATTACAAAATTTAACATCAAATAATATTCCAAAAAATTATCAATTAGTAATAAAAGAAATAATAGCTACCTCCAAACGAAAAAGTCTAAAAGGTAATAGATACACAGAAGACTGGATAATGCTTTGTATGCTTTTGCATATTAGATCACCTGCTGGTTATTCTTTTATGCAAAATAATAAATTACTACCACTACCTTCAGTTAGAAGAATTAGAGAGTATCTGTCAATGATTAACACCACATGTGGATTTGATAAACAATTTTTTGATATTTTAAAAAAACATTTAGAAACTAAAACGGACCTTCAAAAGCATGGTGTTTTGATATTTGACGAAATTTCGCTTAGAGAAAGTGTTGCAGTAAATTCTAAATCTCTTACTTATACGGGCTTAATAGATTTTGGAGAAGAAGATGATGAAATGAAAAATTTACCGAAAGCAACAGACATAAATTCTAAAGCGACACACGGGTTAGTTTTTATGTTCCAACCCATAGCTGATAACTATACACAGCCTATTGGAGTGTTTGCTTCTAAAGGACCAGTTAATGGACAAACACTGGCCAAATTAATTATTAAAGCTGAGTTGCTTCTTAAAAAAGCAGGTGCTCGGGTCCATGGGTTTGTTTCAGATGGAGCTCAAACTAACCGACGAGTGTGGTCTGAGTTTGGAATAAGTGGAAAATTAGGTAGTTCAAAAACTCATATTGAACATTTTGCTGATAGTAGTAGGAAATTTTTTGCATTTTCTGATACTCCTCATCTAATTAAATGTGTCAGGAACCGGTTATATAACAACAGGCAACTTTGGGTAAATATTCAGTTCTTTCTTGAGCTAATAATAATACAATATTAAATAATAATAATTAATAATAATAATATTCATACATTACTTGCAGATAGATCCAAATGAAAATCCAATAAAGTGGGAATATTTTGAAAAATTGCATGCCCAAGATAAGATGAATTGTAGCAGCCAATTAAAAGTATGTCCAAAGTTGACTGAAAATCATGTAAAATTATTGAATACATGTTTAAAGATGCGTGTACGTCTTGCAACACAGGTACCTATAGGTTATTAGGTAATAATATAATTGTGTACATAATTTTGTGTTTTTTTTCATTATAGGTTTTTAGTAAATCTGTTGCAGATGGTTTAACGTTTTATAAAAAACACAATATCGAAGGTTTGAGTAATTGTAATACAACAATAGATTTTTGTTTGATGCCTAATGATCTATTTGATGCATTAAATGCAAAAATTCCTGTGCAAGGTATTAAACCTGGATCAAAAAATTATCAAGTTTGTTGCATTTAAATTGAGAGAGTATTTATTAGCTTTTATGCTTTTGTGACTTTATTTGTTTATTATATATTTATATTATTTAATATTGCATTGTAAATGTAATATTATTCATAAGGAGATTACGTACAATATTATTAACTCTGAACGTGGGGTAGGTACATAAGCATTCAACCTGTTGAATGTCTTATTCTTATAACAAGAATAATAATGTTTATGTTAAATGTATTTGTGTTATACTAATTTTCTCTAGTTAATATAGTCAATACCTACAGTATAATATAATTTACAGTTTAGATGTGTGCAAATTGTATTCAGTGTTTGTGTAAGTGTTTAATTAGGTATTTAATGTAAACCATAAATTATAATTGTCAACCTTATTGTTTAATAGATACTTCAACGTTCTCTGGACTGGTTGAACTCTTGGGAATCTAATTTGGAAGCTGGGAAAATTGATTCTCAAGATTTTTTAACCAAGAGTGAAGCGGAAGGACTGAGAGTTACCCTTACATCGGCTAAAGACTTATCAGATTATTTGATAGATAAGTATAATTTCAGTTATCTTCTCACAGGAAAAGTTAACCAAGATTCACTGGAGGTAATGTATCAAACATAACAAAATATATCTATACATAAAAAAAAAATTGTTTGAATTTGTTGAATAGTATAAATTAAATAAAAATTTTTTTTAGCGTTTCTTTGGTACAGCGAGAATGGCTTCAGGTGCAAACGACCATCCATCTACACCAACTTTTTTACAGGTATATAAACTACTTTCAGTTTACGCTATATTAAAACCTCCAAAATATGGAAACTGTACCGTTTATGAGAATATGCCACACACAAATTTAATAACAATTTCTGATATAAAGAATTGTTATGAAAACAATACAGATTTATCAGCAAAAGATAAATTAAAAACCAAATTAAATGGTCTTATAAATGAAGGTGAATGGGAATTTACTGATATAGTGGAACATGATTATTCTTTGGCTCCAATTGTGGACTGCTTAAAGTATTATATTGCTGGTTATTTAACTCACCAAATAACTAAAAGAAGTTCTTGTCAAAAATGTAAAACTAGTATTATGAGTAATGAATGTTTCACATCCGAGGCTGATTTGACAAATATAAAATCCAGAGGATGGCTAAAACATCCAAATAAATATTTGTATGAATTATTGAGTGTGGTTGAAGATGAATTGATGAACCATTTAGGTAAAACAAGTGTTTTTGAAGACACGGTAGAAGCCTTGATAACCAGGTGTAAGACGTTCACATTTCCATGTGGGGAACATAAAGATTTTATTATAGCGTATATAATAAAATATTATATAAATATGAGAATGCGTCAATGGACTAGGCAAACAAACCAGGAACAGCTAAAAGAAAACGCAAAAAAGAAAAAACTATCAACATTTTGTAAATCATAATAATTTCATTAAGTTTCACAAAACATTCGTACATTATATCTATTATTAGATATAATTAATATTACACTTACCAGTACTAAGTATTCAAAATGTTTAACAAAATGTATTATGTAAGTCATTGTGTTCATTATTATATTATATATAAAATAAAAATTCAAAAGTTGTTTGTTGTTATAGAATTTACTACTTTAGTCCACGTCCTATAATCATACAAAGGCTGAAAGGCCTAATTTTAAGAAAAAAAATAATTCCCATAAGTTGTATTATATTTTAATATTTATGATTTATCATAACATGAGATATCATTGACATTAAATTTATAGATCACCATATGTCGTTGATAGATGGCAGTACTAGTATTTATGAGTTCCCTGTCCCGTCAATAAGAGCACGGATTATTATATGTAAATCTCATCGAGTTGCATAGGGCTGTTTTTAAATCGGGTCGTTATCGTTATCATAATGAACAACAACGATGAACCATCTCCGCCGATTGCGGCCCCGACTTATAACGAATTAATTAATGTCGTTTCGCGACTTCGTGAACAAGTCGAGCAGATGAGCGCTCGAAGTGTCACGCCGCCGGTTGAGCGTGTTGCGTCGCCGAACTCGTTGTCGGTTGCGAGGTTGGAAGTTGCTGAATTTCGTGTGGTTCCTGATTTGAATAAGACAATATGTCAATTTTCGGGACGACAGTCGTCTCATGAGGCCGAGAATTGGCTTGACGATGTAAATGGTATAGCTTCGGCAAACGGTTGGCCAATTAGGTACCGGTTACAGTTCGTTCGGTCGAATGTACAAGGAGCCGCTCGGGACTGGTTCGTTGGTAGACGTTTTGATGACTGGTCTAGCTTTGAGTCACGTTTCAGATCGACTTTCATTCGTTCTCTGAATACGTCTGATCGCTATGATCTCCTTAAAGCACGAGTTCAAGGGAAGGATGAACACGTAATGGACTATTTTCAACCTAAGGTGAGGTTGTGCCGAGATCTAACTCTACCGTTTGTAGAAGTCCGGGATCATGTTCTAAAAGGGCTGTACTCGCGCGAGATGGCGTTGTACGCGTTAGGACGACCGCATCTAACAGAAGAAGATCTGCTCGGAGATTTACTTGAGTGGCCTAGGATGGCTGCTATACATTCTCCTGAACATAAATTCAAAGACGCGAAACAGACCACGAAGAAAGTTGACTATAAAGCGTCGAAGCAGCCTAGTACGCATGCTTAGACCCGAATCAAGCCGTTCGATGGGAAAATGACGGAAGGTGTTTCGGTCAAGGATACTTCAAACTGCTGCTGGATTTGTAGAAAAGCAGGACATCTGTCGAGAGATTGCCCCAGTAAGCGTAAGAATACGTGTTACGGTTGCGGAGCTGAAGGGCATATACGGCCGAATTGTCCTTTGCGAGACGACCAAGCTAGTGTTGCCGTGGTATGTCGGGAGGTCGCCACGCATCCGTACCGCCGCGTTGGACGGATAAACGGGCGCGAAGTTGACGTATTGCTCGACACAAGCTGTCATCCGGTATTGATCAAGGCGAGTGTCACCGTGAGCTGTGGGCTTTCCATCAAGCCTGTGGATAAGCCGCTTTACGGGCTCGGCAGTACGACGGTGCCGTCAGTGCGAGCTGTTGGCATGACGCGAGCGTCCGTCGCCGTTGACGACGTATGTCCAGGTTTAGTGACATTATTGGTTGTAAGCGACACGGTACAGGTGCCTGATATCATCATTGGACGCGCATGGCTAGACCTACCAGAAGTCGCTTATCATAAGTCCGGCGGAAGATTATACATATATAAAGCGGAACCGTGTGAGGGTGGAACTGAAGTCGCAGTTGATACGTTGGGGAACGAAGCGGACTACCTGCATGCCGTCGAGGTGGACGTCCTGCCGGTAAAGGAGCATTTGCGTACAACGGATTTTGGGTACGTTAACTCTGAATTGTCCGTCGACGACGAAGCAGCGTTGTTAGGGCTGGTCAACGAATATCGCGATTGTTTCGCAACAAGTTTGGATCAACTTGGGTGCACGCCACTTATGACCGTGGGAATTCATGAGGTGCCCAATAGTCGGCCAGTAGTTTGCAGGCCATATAAGACGACGCGCGCCGATCGTGAAGAGATCGCCAAGATCGTGCGAGAGTGGAAATCGAGCGGAGTGGTCGTCGATACGGTCTCTCCATATGCGAGCCCGGTACTGCTTGTAAAACAAGAAAGGAGAAAAGTTCTGTTGGGGCGAAGAGCATGAAGCAGCTTTCCGTGAGTTACAGACGGCTTTGGTGAGCGATACTGTTTTGACTTTATTTAGACCTGACGCTACTACAACAGAACTGCACACGGACGCCAGTACGATTGGATTGGGCGCCATGTTGTTGCAATCGGTGAGGCTGGGTGACCCACTACACGTTGTCTACTATGCAAGCCGGAAAACAAGTGATGCAGAAACAAGGTAGGTATCATTCTAGCAAGCTTGAACTTTTGTGTTTAGTGTGGTCCATGAACAAATTAAGACAGTTCCTGTTGGGGGTGAAGTTTGTTGGGTACACCGACTGCCAAGCGTTGATGTACTTGAACAACTTCCGAAGTACCAACTCACAAATCGCACGTTGGCATGACTCATTACAAGAGTATGACTACGAAGTCAAGTACCGACCAGGTACTCAAATGAGTCATGTGGACGCGCTGTCACGTGCGCCTGTAGCGATGAATGAACGGGACCATGATGAGGAGTTGGCTGGGAGATACGAGGTGTGTACATTAATGACGGAAGAAGATAGGGTGCTGATGTGCCAGACCGCGGATCCTGAAGTGGCTAGAGAGTTGGAAATTGTCAAGTCTACTCCAGAAGCTGAAAACGACAACTATAAGGTTGAGCATGGTCTGCTTTACAGGAAGCATGGGGACCGGCTCCTTTTCGTCATGCCCAAGGCAATGCGGAAGAGCTTGTTGGTGACGGCGCATGACCTAAGCGGCCACCCAGCTATCGATCAGACGGTGAGTAACCTCCTCCAGGACTTCTGGTTCCCAAAGATGAGGCGTTATGTGAGACAGCACATCCACATGTGTTTCGAGTGCCTGCTGTCGAAGAACCCGAGGGGCAAAAGACCAAGGTTGTTGAACCCAATACCAGTGGGACAACGACCATTTGAGGTTGTGCACATGGACCATGTAGGGCCCTTTGTGACGACCCCTACCGGAAATAAGTATATTCTTGTTTTGGTGGACAATTTTACAAAATTTGTGGTCTTATTTGCAGTTAAGGGCACTACAGCTGAAGCATTGCTAACCTGTGTGGGCCAGTTTGTGGAAGCTTATGGCTTGCCTAAGAAGTTTATCACGGATCGCGGATCGTGTTACACTTCCAAGCTGTTCGAAGAGTATTGTCGAGACCAGGGCGTCCAGTTAGTGTTGGCCTCGTCGCGGCACCCGCGGGCAAATGGCCAAGTGAAAAGGGTGAATAGCGTTGTTATGGCTGAGTTAAGGACCGAGGGCAGTGAACCTGATGGTTGGGACCAGGACCTGCCGAGGATACAGCGTTACCTTAATAACAGTGAGAGCAAGGTGACGTCTAGGACGCCCTTCGAATTGTTGCACGGATATAGACACAGGTTCCGTCTTGGAACACTTAGATCTGTTTCTAAGGCAGCGGATGGGTGGACGATGCCAGAAGAGTTGTGGCGAGAAGCACGGGTGCAGATGGAGAGATCCAAGCAGAAGGTTAAGACTGCATTTGACAAACACCGTCATGACAACACTAGCTACTCTGTGGGAGAGGTAGTGGTCATGAAGCGATGCCCTACTGCCACGGGAGAATCCACTAAACTACAAGACCGTTATCGAGGTCCCCTGGTTGTGACTGAGAAGTTACCTGGTGATGTCTACCGAGTGGTTGAGTTGAACCAAGATAAAAAAGTCGGTTCGCCACCACTGCGCATGTTATACAACTTAAGTCGTAGAAGATGCACCACCAGACAGAAGACGACCGAGAAGAAGAGACAGCAGACGATCGAGTAGAAGAAGCTGAGGTGGAACCCAGAGAGGGAGCTATGGAAGTATTAAATGGTAGACCTATTAGGGAAAGGCGCCCTCCCTGCTGGGCTCGAGACTATGTATAAATTTTTCATTTTTTTTTTACCTCATCTATTTGATTAATATTCGTCCTTGTATAATTATGATTAAAATTGTTCCTGTATAATTATTATTAATATTACTCCTATAAAGTGTTGTTATGCATATTCTCAGAAGACAAGTTATAGAAATCTTTTTTTTTATATATATATTTAATTGATAACCTTGCTGTGATGGAATTAAAATCTGTGTTAAGTTTTATTGGCAGTTCCTAAGGTAATGCTACTGAAACGTATAGACTGTTAATGTTATTGTTAAACTGTTAAAACCTTTGAACTGTTACATTGTATTGTTATGAAAGATGATATGTTAAATTGTTAATTAGTTATACTATTTTTATTTAATCGGAATTTTGTTGTGGAATTGTTATTTCATATTATTATAAAAAAAATAAAAAATAAATGTAACTGTTGAGGACAACAGTCCTAAGCAGGAAGGCCGAGTGTAAACTCCTCTAGATAGCGTGGCGTATGTGCTTGGCACTATCTGGAAGAGACGTGGTTTTGATAATTAGTTGTGTTGTGACGCGCGTTGAGTAGCGACTGGTGACCTGCGCCGTCGCGAGGTTGACCCGAGTTTATTCATTTTGTTTTTTTTTACTCTTACATTGTTTTAATAAACTGTTTCTCTAAGCCGTTATTCGTCTTATGTTATTTCTCCACGTAGGGAAAGTTAACAGTAGGTATTGATCGGCGGTTCCGAGTTGCGTGCGAAAATCGTTTTCTGGGTCGAATTGCGTGCGTGGTTTTTTCATAACAGGGTTGAGTTGCGTGCGCGGTTTTTCTGTGACAGAGCCGAGTTGCGTGCGAGATACAGTGTATGCCGCACGGTGTGCCAGATTTATTTACACTAAATAATTAAAGAATACATTTATTCTTCGAATACAAATTATTAAAACAATATTAATTCAAGTGATAATACAATAAAATTATTAGGTATCTCGTAAAAACGATTATATTTAAATATTTTATATGAGTAGCAAAAAATGTAATTTAAAATTACTGTCAAAATATTATAAAAATAATAAAAAATAAAAAAAATAGGTTTGTTTATATATTATATATTTTGAGTTTTGTATTCAAACTAAAACCCAACTGGCAAATTTTTGTATGCCAACTTTTCAATAAATTCCAAACGAGTTAACATTTTATTTTGAAATTGATGCATATAGATATAGAATATAGATCGTTTAATATTATTTATCAAATTATCAGCTTATATATAATTGCCGAAAAATCCCATTCCCTGCATAGTACATATTACCATATGATAATATCCATATATAGCTATTATATCAGATACAGATATTACGATACCGGTTGTCTTTAAATAAAATATGCGCACGCAATTCAGCTCTGTCATGAAGAAACCACGCACGCAATTCAGCTGTGTCTCGAAAAAACCGCGCACGCAATTCGGTTGTTGTCAAACATAGTTCTTTTTTTCCGCCCGCAACTCGGATGCAGCCGTTTATATATATTAGTTAACTTTTTTACATACAAAATTATCTGATTTTCTATAGTGATATTTAGTGATTTTTCAATTGTATTATTATAGATTGTACACTATTACAAACAATTGACAGTGGTTCTCGAAACTGTAGTAATGCAGCAGTAGATAATGGTTAGTTTATAGCGTAATAGGTATATCAATATTTTTGTATGTAAAAAAATTAGCTAATATATATAACCATGGGCTTAGTAGATCTTATAAGGTCGTGAATATAACTTATTATAATATTCTTGTTTTTACTTTTTTTCCTGTCATTGGTATTGGACTTTGTAGATGTTTGTTCAATTTGTTCATAATTATGTGTAACCTTGCTTATAACTAGAAAGAACAAATAAATAAATAATAATATTATTATATATCCAATGATTGATTTCAAATAATTTGCATACACCTACAAGGAGAAACTTTATTTTCAATAATTGATGTTTCAAAAGATTCTTCATCTGACAGCATGTCAAAATTTATTTTGTTGTTGTCTGTAAATTAAAAGAAAAATGTATACAGCAGACATCTAAAGCTTATAATAACTTATAAAAATATATCACACTAATATAAGTAAATATATTTACATGATTTGTTTTTATCATCACAAAATTCAAGTTTTCTTGAAACTAAAAAGAAAATCAATTGAAATATTTAAACTATTTGCACACTTTGGTAGCTATAAATTGTTTATTGTTTAATATTGATATTTTGGAACATACCTGTACTGGAGATAACTTTTTTAGTTCATGAATCAATTGTTTTTAATGATATTTTATCAATAGATGCACTTCTTATGTGGTCTATATTAATCAAAGTCAAAGTTAAGTATCTATTTATCATTTTATAATAAGTTACCTTTAGCAGCAGCTTTTAGAGGGGATGGTGACCAACCACTAATTGAAACAGGTGACTTATCTACTGAAGGCTGCTTAGAAGCTGCAAAATGTTTATGGACTTCAGTCTCGCATTTCTTTTTATTATTTCCAGGGAAATGTAGAGACTTTTCGGGCAGATTATCAGGGGCAATATAATTTTCTATAAATCATTAATCATATATATAGTACTATAATTTATTTTAGTAATTAAAATGCAGATAGTATAAATCATATTAGGTATATTATATTGATATACATTAGAACACTATACAGGGTGATTCTTTTATCAAACAACACTCATTATTTCAAAAACTATTGACTTAATCAAATTTTTTTTTTTTTAATTTTAGAACTATATTTTTTTAAATATTTTTACCCTTATATTTATCAGGTTAACCATTATCAACTTTTGATTTTAAAATGAAAACCTATACTTAAAATTTCATAAACTAAAAAGGCTATTTTTTCAATGAATTTTCACGTTTAAATTTTAATTTTTCGTTAATCCGTTTACAAGATATAGTCTCCCAAAGTTGGGTGGTTTTGGATGGTGTTTGTGTGTTATAGGTGTATGTTAGGTGGTATTTACACACAAACACCATATAAGTGTTGTTTGATAAAAGAATCACCCTGTATAGCTATTTCAATAGATAGTATATAGGTAACCTTGTAAAAATGGATTATATATTATTATCTTAATAAATAATATTAGTTTATTATTTACTATTATATTTACCTGAAAAAAACAGGTCATTCAATTGACGATCTAAGTTTTTTTGTCTTAGGTTTAATTTCATCTTCATCAAGATCGGAAATGAACATTGCCTTTTTAGCCTTTTGTTTTGCAATTGCTAAAGATTCTAAACAAAATTAAAAATCATATATTCACACATAAGATATTATAACTTATGTACATTATATTTGTAATTACACAATTATTACCTATTCCTGAGCTCATTACTCTTGCTTCTAAATACTCATATTCAATTGTATTTGGTATGCTACACTGCTCAATCAATCTTTTGGTATTGTGAGGTTTTTTTGGCCACGCGCAAGTACTATTTTTATCTGAATACTAAAATCTTAGAACAGCTGCTACATTATTATCTCCAAAAAAATGGACAACAGAAAATGTTGACATTTTTTCAATGTTTGGGAAAACTAAAAACTACTTAAGTTATTTAAATTTAAAAAAATAGTAGCAGGTATGGAAAATTAATTATATCAACTTTCAAGAAAATTTAGAATTTTAAAATATAAATAGCAGGAACAAATTAAAAATACTAATATCCTTTTAAAAAATTAAATGCTTAAAATATCAAAACATAATTTATAACACCTATTCAAGTTCAATCACTTATAGAGTAATAAAGTATTTCATCATATTATAATTATTGGTATTGAAAATAATTTAATTACAATATTTTAAATTAAGAACATATTTACAAAAAGACTAAATTATATAATACAGACAATTAATAACTACAATGTCTTAATTAAAGTACTAATTATTTGATGAATGTAAAATAGGAAAAGCAACTTTACCAAGACTATTGTTTAGAATAACATATTTTGAAAAATTACATGTTTCTATATCAATTGTATAAAGGTGATTAGACATACCTATTTTCATAATATTAATTGGTTTTTCATAAAACGGATGAATTGTGTTGAATGATTGAGCTACAAATACTTTTTTCTTACTACTTTTATGAACACATATATTAACAACTTTAAAAATGTTAAGTTTGCCTCCAAAAGTATAACCTGTGTAACCATCAGAAAATGATTTTACATTAATTTTTATATTATTGTAACAATTATAATATGTTACATGATACCTAAAAATATATATATGTACTACACGTCTACACACTTAACATTATGTACGATGAACTGCTGACCAATACAATAATATTAACACACACTCATAACTGTAAGACCTATGGTCAATACACACCATGTATGAAGTAAGTTAGTTCACGGTGTACCTTAGACCTCAACACTCAACAAACATCGAACTCCGTATAACTACGATACAGTCAGATAGTTGGATAGAATATAATTTATATAGCTTGTGAGTATTATTATTTGTAAGTGTTTAATCTATAATAAAACTTAATGATAACTGAAACGGAATCCTAGTTATTTAAATATATTTAAGATCCTGTTATATATATATATATATATATCTACCCCTGGCTACAGTAATTATATCTATAGAGTCCTACGACTCTCACTGGATATCTTATATTTAACTGGTCGTTCCCCCGACCACGTTACATTATCTTTTATAGCAATTTTAAATTCCAGTTTTTTGCAGTCTTCGGGCAATGGTCCACCACTATATATCTTTAAATATTTTATATTGATACTAGACCTAGACCTTGCATTCAATTCATACTCTCCAAACATTTGAAATTCATGGTATCGTTTTACAACCTGCTCCAATGGTTTCTCATGTTTTCATATCATTGTTTTAGAGTTTTCATAAAGTTTTCAAATGGAAAACATGAGCAACTATCGAGGGAACCAAACTTTTTATAGTCATCAACAATGTGCAATTCAATTCACGTGCACGTCGTGATTAATATTGCTTCGTATTATTTAATTATTTCCTTATGTAATAGTTATCCGTTTTTTTGTGATTTTTATTCCAGTATAACTATAAAAGTGCGCTTATAGTCTTGTGTTGTTGTTGATGCTGTCTGCCTTCAATCTCTTCCCTTTTGGGCAGTTTTCCTTCGATACTTAAGGTACAGTTCCAGTTATTTTTATCTTATCTACCAATTACGGTTTGAACTTTGAGTTTTCGTGCTGGTGTGTGTCTGCCAGTTATCTCGGTTCTTATTACGGCACGTGTCAATGTCGACGGATCGTCTAATTTGGTTAAAGCTATCTGTACCGGGTGCATAATAATTTGCCTACCCACATCGTTACGGCGTTTGCTTGTTCTACCGCTTATTATTAGCAATAGGTA
The DNA here is from genome assembly GCF_037042655.1 of Diuraphis noxia. Taxonomy (NCBI): domain Eukaryota; kingdom Metazoa; phylum Arthropoda; class Insecta; order Hemiptera; family Aphididae; genus Diuraphis; species Diuraphis noxia. Next base: position 97,571,390 of record NW_028301711.1, on the reverse strand, counting down.
CTACGTTTATTATGCTTCCAACTACTTATAATATAAATTATAATGATTTACCTTGATAAGTATGGCCAGTTAGTGATAAATAATATGATAAATGATCTTGGGATTTACAAGATTTATACTTATCATATGCCCTAATAATAGTTTCAATGCGTTCTGTTTCTCTAAGAGTCATTTTATTTTTTTCATTTTTAGAAATAATTGAATATATTTTTACATCTGTTTACGGACTGTGTTTCTAATAAGACTGTCAGCACTGAATAAATGGGTGGATGTGAGTAGTAAAATTGGCCATTGTATGTTCGATGAAAACTTTCTGCTGCATTTGTTGTTCTGTGATAAGTTATCACAGATAACATTATAATAATATTATAAAAATTATAAAAAATTATACAGTTTAAATAATAATTATAGAACCTACCTTGGATTTTTTTATGGTTCTTCAGCCCAAATTAGTGGTGGAAAAGGACAGTATTTGTCAATATAATTGTTTAAAACATAATCAGAAAATAAAAGTTGTAAATTAAATTTAAACTAAAATCATGTTTTCTGAATGTACATAATAAAATATTTTTTTTTTATAATCGATTATAGCGCTTATGCTGTCATAAGTGTAGTCCAAATTTCTTATTCATATTATATTTATATAAGAAACGTATTATAATCTAATCTTATAAACGACAATGACATAAACATTATCTTATCGTATAATAATATAGCTGAAACAAACTCATATACGTTTAATTCCTTATGTTGCGGAAACTGATCAAAAAAACGTCATTTTAACGCGCCACCGGGTGCCACCGTCGTATGCGTACCGCGCGCCAAAATCACTCAAGTGTGGCTCGGCCCTTAAAATAATATAGATTTTGTTTTCGGAATGGCAACGTTGCATTTAAAATTATACGGAATCGTGTATATATATATTAAATTTGCAGAATCGTGTATGTATATCAGTGGCTATTAAATTCAACACGATTCCGCAAATATTGCGGAATCGTTCTCCACCGGTACAGGCGTCTGACCGGCCTAAGTTTATTGTTGGTTCTGGTCTAATTACCTCCTCTGCCTTATCTGCTGCTCCAACTCAGAAATTCTCAAACCTGTTCGTCTCTCGGTTAAACCCTACGGCCACTGCTGATCTGCTTAAATCTAAATTTTTCTCCGAATTTAAAGACATCACAGTGACTCAGATGGTTACTAAGCATCCAACATATGCGTCGTTCAATATTCACCTGCCGCTAGATAAACTCCAAGATGTTCTTGAACCTTCATTTTGGCCCGACGGAGTTATTGTCAAGAGATTCTGGGGTCGTCTTCAGCCAGGTATGATATCAAATTCTAAAAACTCAAAAAACTAAGCCACCATGGCGTCCGTGGTCTTAGAACCAAATTACCGTGTTTTAAATGTAATGTGTCTTTGTTTAATTATATTTTTATTTGTTCATCTGAAACTTGGTTAACTGACAGTTTTTTTGATAATGAATTAGGTTTAATTAATTATGCTGTATTCAGATGTGATCGTAATAGTGATACTAGCAATTGTTATAGAGGTGGTGGTGCTCTCATTGCACTTCGTAACGATGTTGTTTGTGAGTTATTACCTACCACAGCCTATAATGTTGAGCATTTATTTGTTAGATTCCACGTACAAAATGTCACCTTTGTTGTCTGTTCCGTCTATATCCCTCCTAATAGCCCAATTCTCGTCTATGAGTCATTTATGTCAGCTGTCCAAGCTACTATCTCTCAATCCAGGTTGTATATTCATAATCTTGACAATGGTCAAACGACGATTATGGTCTAATCTATTGTTCATCTTCAGGCCCTAGAGTGCAATGTGTTCCCGAAATATTTGCTTTCAATAATGTTGTCCAGCTCAATGGGGTTTCAGATCATTGTGGGGGAATCCTTGATCTGGTGTTTTCCAACAACTGCAGCGTTTTAGTAGAAAATTCAGAAGTTGTATCGGTTCCTCGTGATCCATATCACCCTGCGCTTGTAATCAAATTTCCCTTTGGCCGGGACCATCCATTTCTTGACAACTCCCATAAATACTTTAATTTCCGTCGTGCATGCTATCCGGACATATGTTCTTTCCTTTTGTCCTTCAACTGGCTTGAAACTATTGTGTATCTCGATGTGGATCAAGCAACCAATGCATTGTATGATGCTCTGCATTTCTGCGTTTTGAATTTTGTTCCTGAGGTCTGTTATAGTCCTTCTAAATTTTCATTGTGGTTTTCTAAAGACCTCAATCTATAGTTATTTCTAAAAAACGGGCGCATGCCAAGTATAAAGTTTCCCGTTGTCCCAGAGATTATAACGAGTTTTCTAATCTCCGGGCACGCTATAAATATGAATACAAAAGGTGCTATAAATCCTTCATAGCTCAAACTGAGTGTAAGCTAAAAACCAATCCTCGGTGTTTTTGGGACTTTGTCCTGAAAAATAAATCCATATACAGTTCATTTAGACAAAAAGATTGGTTAGGTTAGGTACAAAAATATTAAAAAACTTGTGCGGAAAAAAAGTGCTTCGATAAGGTAAGTGTGATCAGTATTTCAGTTCTGACAATTTATATCTTTCTTCATTATTGATAATTTTATTTTGTTTAATTCAAGACTGGAACGTCTAAAGACAGGCGGTGGGAATAATGAATCAATAGGTCTCAATGATATTGAACAAAAGGTAAAGGACATGATGCCACTCTCTGTTGACGGCATGCCTTCAATTTTTGATTGTGACGGTGAAATTGATGCCATGCCTTCTTCAGGTTATAATTATTATGACAATGAAGTAGATGGTATGATCATATTAATCATTTCCTGTATTTTCCTAAGGCTCAAATAATACCTACACTGATTTTTCAGACGATTTTGCAATGGTGGACAATAACGATGGTATTCATGGATTGTGACTGGTAAGATCAAATTACATTTAAATTGCATTTAAGGCTCTAAAATTACAATCTGTGGTTAAATGTAACAGACTCCAAACCCACCAAATTCGGTCTGTAATATAATCTGCTATTAGTTGGTTAAGTGGAATCGACTATTGTAATACTGGCCCTAATCGTAAGAATTTAATTAGGTAGAATTTTGTTTAATAAAATGTAAATATTTTTTTTTTTTCAGTTTTGCCCGATGAAGTTGAAATAGTCAAGTCTACTGACCAACTCAACCAGGTATGTTTACTACAGTTACTACAGTACCCTAACCCATAGATAACGTTTTTAAAAGTAGGCTATTACTTGGTTTAAATTTTAAAGTCTTAAGAATAAATAAATAAAAAAGTACTGGCCATAAGTGGCGACTCCACCTTACTCGCAATTTTCTATTTAATTGCAATTATTTTCTTAATTTTCAATATTGAAATTTCAATTATTCATCCAATAATTTTTAATTTTCTTATATATTATCTTTTAACTAAATATTTGGGCCACAAAAACAAACAAATTATAAAATAATCTTCTAGTTAAATCTAGCAAAATGTATGATTTAATTTAAATATTAATACCGAATATACCTAATGTGTAAAACAATTGAAATTTAATTTTTATGTTGTCATGGCTATGCAGATATGCTATCATTTTTTCCAGAACCAGCTATAAGGAAAGAAAACATTGCTATATAAGGTATTGCTACTTGTGAAACAAATGAGGCAGGAAGTAGCAGCAACCACTTTGGTATGTTAAAGTAAACTTGGCTTCAACAAAACATTATATGCATGTTTAATAGCCATTTTTTTTTTTTAAGATTGTATATTTTTACAATATCATAATACAGAAAGTTCATACTTCTAGGTATTATTAGGTATTATATACTTCATACTTTTAAGTGGTGGCAAAGCTTATTTTTAAATTTCCCTGACTTTTCTCTTATTAAAGGGTTAATTTATTACTTATTATAGTAAACACAAATTCAACTTATATAGGAAGTAATAACTAAACAATAAGTCTAGCATTGAAAATGAAATTAACCTTAATGTTAATATCCTAATATGAATAAATAGCAAGAGCAATATCGTTACAGCTGCACAGTCTAATAGTAAGATGTATTTATTTCAGATACAACTGTCAGTCAACGGAATATGGTGACTCCTCAATAACTTAAATCAAAAATTAGTACACCTCTCAGAACCCCTTTCAGTGAGTTAATATTACACATAATTTCCATAATATTGTTAGGTAACTTTTTTTATTAGAGAATATACAATCTATACATAAAAGCATAATAAGAATATGTGCTACAAATCTACAATACATTTAGAAACATGAATAGGGTGATGGAAGAAACCATCCAGTGATCGAACTTCCTTTTGCTTATACATTAACATATTTTTTATTTAGGTATTGTTAATTAATATTGATAACTAGAAATAAGACGCTGATGACTTCAGCATTTTTCTTCCTTTAGTTCTATACAATGCTAGCTTAGCCAAAAACTCATTTCAAACATCCCTGATTCAGAATATCTGAATTTAGTTTTGCATTTTCAGTTAGTTTTACTACATTTTTTCATATTCTATATAATTTTGGAATTTTTTAAAATAATACTGTACTATTGTTGAAGAGCTATTGTTATGATATGATTTACTGCATAAATGAAAGACAATAATTCATCAAACCATAACTATATACATAGGTATTCATTTTTAACTTATTTTTTCAATTTTTACTTTTTAGGTCATTTAAGCATTTTTTTGGTATGTTTTTAGGTCATCGACATCCTTATTTTGCGAGGTTAAATTCTGTTATCATTCTTATATGAAATTAATGAAATTTTACACATATGTTTTCAGGAAAAAAGAAGAATCGTACTGCCGAGTCAACAAATTTATTGCAGCATAAAGACCAGCTAGTGGCATTACATAAGAAATGCTTAGAGCAGGAGGTTGTAATAAACGAAGTGAAGAAGAGGAACATACTTTTGGAAGAGAAAAAATTGAAGCTGGAGATACAACTTCTCCAAAAACAATTGCAAATGTAATTTTTGTTATTCATAAATTTTGTTAATTATAAATGTTTATTAAATTAAAATAAAGTACTATTCTAGTTTATTCTCACTGTAAATTGTCAAAGTGATCATTCACCAGCCTATCTCTTTCTTGTCTACCCCTTGTTCCTGTCAAATTAACAATGTGATCTTCTCTATGGTTAGCATCATTATTTCTATGGTTTTCTTCCATCGGCTCATCATCTGGAAGTTCGTCATGCATTTCAATACAAACATTATGTAGATCAGCACATGCAACTATTATTGCTTGTGTATTTTTCAAGTCTACTGTTAATCCTTTACTGAGAACAGGGAATCTCCTTTACATAACACCAAAACATCTACAACATTGCAATGAATAAACTTAATTTAAGAGAATAATTTAATATAGAAGTTATCCTTTTTATTTATCACAATTTATTTTTACACAATTAAATTTATTAAAACATTAATTTAAAAACTAATTAAATTCAAAAATGTCTTTTACCTACCTATAAATAGCTGAAAACGAGTCGAAATATTTTGAAAATTGTATGGTGTATAGTGCTTATTTTCACATCAGTGAAACTTCCATTTATTATTTTACCTACATAGTATACATTTTTGCTCCTCACCAAAAATTAGTTCAACACACCACTGAATTATGCTATAGAACTTGTTAATTAATAATAAACAAAAATATGAAGGTATAGTAATATAGTTATATACTTATATAAGTTACATTTTATAAAAAGGTATTTCAATTTATATGTGACAAATGAAAATAAGGTATAGTTATACATTTAGAGTAAGTGTGTTAAATTTTAAATTTTGTGATACAACTCATGTACTTTTGTGTATAGTTTTCCTATTATTTATATTTTAGGACTTGTTAACTATTAGTTACAATTTAAACCCTAAAATTCAACATGACTAATATAATGGTTACTTATAATGGGGTCAAAAAGAAAATATAAAACAATAAACATTTAAAATGTTACATTTTCATAACAATTTTAAAAAGGCCAAACATTTTCTGGAAAATGACTTTTATTGACCCAAGCCACAGATTTTACCCAGTCATCCCTATCTAAGCAATATTTACCTTTCAATTACATTTCTTGTCCTGATGTGGCTCTCATTATAAAATTGCTGGCTTCGCGTGGTAGGGTTGAGAAGAGGAGTCATAAGGTAGGGCTTAACTTCATAGCCAACGTCACTTAACAGGTAACCTTTTATGACTCCTGTTTCAAATTTATGTTTAATATTCGAGTTATCAAAAATTATTTGATCATGGCATGATCCTGGCCATCGCGCCACTATGTCCATAATTTTGAGCCATGGGTTACAAATGCATTGGGTATTTATAGAAAACCAACATTTCCGGTTTCTAAAAATTTCTGCATTATCTCCACCTTAAAAAATTATGACAAACCGTGGTTAAATAAAACAGAACATAGGTAGCTGATGGCAATAGTATTTATATGTAATGCCTACCTGGTGACTGAATTTTTATGTGGGTGTAATCAACAGCTCCTACTACCCTTGGAAATCTACTGAGTCTGTAAAATCCATTGACTACCCTCTTTTCATCAATTTCATTAGTTGGGAATGAAATTAAATTTGGCCTTTGCCTCGCTATGGCTCTGCAAACTTGGTGAACGTAACGACAGGCTGATGATTCACTGACTCCAAGTCGTTGCATCGCAATAACTTCGTCATCATTCCTGTTGTCGTCATCAAATATTATTCTACGGTACATCATTCGTATTAAAACGAAAAACAAAAAAAATACACAATAGATGGAATTAAACAAAAACGAACAGACACTTTTCAATTTTGATTACGTTTTTGAATTATAATATTATACAACACCCACTATCACTGAACTGTATACTGTTCAGTGCCCACTATCAATGGTTGTTTATATCACGGTAAACCGTGATTGTAACTAGAGTTACCTCTTAACACTCAGAAATATTGGGGGTTAAAATCTGGGAGTTAATATTTTCATTAACTTGGAGTTATCACCTAACCCGAGGTCGTAAAATACGTTTTTCTCGCTAACTCCGAGTTACCAGTTACTCCCACTTTAACTCTAGATGGTGAAACCGGCCATTAATATCCGTTGTTTCAAACAAAATGCGGGAACTTGGACGTTTTTTAATTGAGATGCGAAAATCTGTAAAAACGTGCCAATCACTGATAGATTGCTTGAAACCTGAACTGTTTGACAATATTATTAGTAGTACAAAATTTACTTCAGGATATGACGCTACCAACGATACATTTAAATCATCTTCCTTGGTGTTGAAAATAGGAACTAAGTACATTGAAGCAATGCTGTGAAATAACCGAATATTAATTACTAAAAAAAATCAAAAATCTCTGCATTTCTGAAAATACCGATACAATAATTTCAAATATTAAAATTGTGAATAATTTAATAGAAAAACAGTGGTCATATGAGTGATCGACTAATGCTTCAAAAGAACTGTACCAGCGAAAGTGGAATAAACCAGCTTTATTACCATTGACTTCGGACATAACATTTTTTAAAGATTATTTGTTAAATATGCAGATTATACTTTTAAGCAAATTAAAAAAAGATCCACTAAATATAATTGCATTTAAAGAGTTACAAGATACTGTACTTGCACAATTCATTTTATTAAATCGCAAACGAGCGGGAGAAGTACAAAGAATATTTTTAAGCACGTATTTAAATTGTTCAATTGAAACACCTCAAGAAGAAGTAAAGTCATCCCTGTCACCTGAGGAACGGGAACTTACAAAAAAAAATTAAAAGATTAGTAATACGTGGTAAACGAGGAAGAGGTGTGTCTATTTTATTCACGCCAAAAATTCAAAAATCTTTATCAATATTAATTTATGTTCGATCACATTTCTGTGGAAAAAACAATGAGTATTTGTTTTTTGTTCTAAATACTGAAAATAGTTGTATTCGGGCTTCAGAAGTGATGTGAAAATTGGCAATTGCAAGCGGAGCCAAAAATCCATCAGCATTGACGTCCACAAAATTATGTAAACAAGTTGTAACAGTAGCACAACTTTTAAATTTTAATGAAGGTGATGTGGAACAATTATCAAATTTTATGGGGCACTCCAAAGAAATCACAAATACACAAATCATTTTACAGATTGCCTGACAGTGCTGTATTCCAAATTGCAAAAGTAAGCAAATTTTTATTGATGATGGAAAAAGGTGAAGCTGACCAATATAGAGGGAAAAATTTTGACGAAATTGACGTCAATGTTAATGGGCTCGTCTCGGAAAATAGTGAGAATGAAGACACAGATATCAGTTACTCGGAAAATACCAAAGAAAGTCTACAAGTTTCAAACTCGGAAACAATCCAACCGACTGTTATACTTGATTCAACCCAGCCTAAAACTAAAAGATATGTAGTAGGTGAAAAAAAAATAAAAACAAATCAATCCAAGAAAACCAAATTTACGAGTCCTGAAAAAAAGTCACAAGATAAAAAAGAAAAAAATTTGAACGAGTACCTTGGACAGAAAACCAAAAGAAGTTAACTACATCACATTTTTAAAAACATAAAATGCTAAAAGAGCCTCCAAAAAAAGCAGAATGCGAAGAATTTATTAAAAAAAATAGTAAAATTATGACAGATAAATTATTTAATTGTACAAAATGATTTTAATATTTAATATCAGTATTTTGTTTATTATTTTTTTCAGGTAAAGATTGGCGTAAAGTAAAAACTTTTGTGTACAACATCTACAAATAATAAGTAATATCTAAATAATATTATATCATTTTATGTAATAATATTATTTTAAGTTTATTTAATTTTGTTATAATTTTAATACTTCATAAGAAGCTGCAATGACTCAAACATTAATATTTTACAATATTGTTTATTAAATACTTTTATTACTACTCAAAAATAAAAATTATATAATTTTAATTTGTTTTTAATTACATAAATAAATTAATTGAATTAATGATTATTAAATGTTTTCATAAGGTTATGTTTAATTTCTAGAAACTTAATTGCACACCGATACAGTCTGCAAATTATTATTAGAATCAAATCTGATTACAGGATAACACACAATTTTATTGACCATAGTTAAGAATAATACAAGTTGATGGCAACGTCGCATGGATCTCGTAGAGTCAATACTTTAAAATAATATACAGAAAAGGATCTCTGATAGTCAAGTAGATATGATGTTTAACTAAACATACACTGGATCTCACAAAGTCTACTACAATATAATTTTTAACACGAGTATGTTGGTGTATATAATAGGTAGGGTACATAAAAATATAGATTAAAAATTGTAGGTTTTAGTCCCATAAAATAATTCCTATTTAAAATCGTGGATCTCACAACGTCACTATTTACAAGTGGATCTCGCAGAGTACTACAAGTCTGTATGTATGTGTTTGTGTGTGTGTGTGGCCGTACTTATAGTACGTTAGGAGATCCGACGTATGGAAAACGAGCAGCGTTACGAGATCCGTTTTCGTTGTGAGATCCGAACATGTGGGTGGATCTCGCAACGTTTATACCATATATTGGTATTATATGTGCCCTTGAACGATTTCCAGCGAAAAACAACAGGATCTCGCAAAGACATATTTTTATAAATGTTGTGTGTTCTCCCGTGTATATTTTATTATGTACAATTGTATTTTGTCTATGTTCGCGTTTCATGTAGTAGATGTTGTGAGCTCCGTAACGTTTAATGAGAACGGCAACATTGCACTGTGTGTCCATAGTGTAGTATATGCACTTTACGAGATCCAATTTAATATATTTTATAATTTGTATAGTTTAGATAATTATTTTATGTACGATCTGCGAGCAGCAGTGTCAGAGTGCAATGTTTGTCACTGCACATTCGATAACTTGCGACGCGTGACGGCCTGTGTCTATTTACGTTACGAGTATAATATACAAATAGCAACATAATAATAATCATTACTTGTTATGATTTTTCTGGAATTATTTTAGAATAATAAATAAACTAACAATAATATGATAAGTGGGCATAATAGCTATACATTATTGTGCTTGTAATTTGAAATAATTTGTATTATGCATTTATCAGTACCTAGTTATTTATTTATTTATTATTAACAATACGGGCTGATGAGTTAATGTTTGGATATAATAAGAGGTTGTAATTGTCAAGAGCGGTTAATCAAAGCAACCCAGTAAACATGTCAATGTCTATTATATTCTATTTATGAGATCAAAATATCTATTTTTGATATATAATAGATGTCCTTTTTATGTTCCAAAATAAGTCTAAATGAGACAACTATTTAAAGTCTAAGTGAATATTGTTAATATACGTATTTAAGACTGTCTTTTATTGGTATACAAACTAGCATTTTAGATTACGTATATAAAATATCTATTATTTGTATAGGATATGATACATGATGACTAATTAATATAATTTAATTTAATATAATCTTTAATCTTCTTAAACTATAATCTTTATGTTAACCATTATTGACTAATAAGTCCACTTATTTACTATTATACAATTAGAGGTAAATGTACATATATTCACAAACAAAATTGAATACCTACACAAAATTAATTTATTTTAATAAGTATAAATAAATAATAATTAATAATTGGAAAAGCGTGCACTCCCATAAAATAAAATAAATAATATGTAAATAATATTATGATTAAACATGTTAAGTAAAAATTAAATTGTTGTGATAAAAGCTTTTAAGCTTTTTTTAATGATGTTTACAATAAAATTTACATATATATTTAGTCAAATTAAAAAAAAAAAACCGTTATAAATTAAAACACACTATTAGATTCTGAGCGGAGCGATGAATGTATTGATTTTACCATGATGTGTTTTTTTTTTGTGTCTGTCATCACGTTTTGGGGCAGTAAAAATGCTTCGATTTTTGACTTCAGTACCTCGTTCGATCAGAAAGTGAATCTAGTTGGTACTTTGGGGGGTCAAAACTAAAAAATTCTTAATACTTTTCTAAATAATTGAGAAAAACAAACTAAAAATTAAGGGAAAAACGGGAAATTTTACGCACACTCATTTTTCGACAAAATCGATTTTAGTTTTTGATGTAACTTTAAAAATAATGACCATAGATACGTGAACTTTTCACCTAATGTTTATATAAGTATATTCTATCCACCATGCAATTTTCAAAAAATTTCAACTTAAGTTGAACTATTCATAGGCATTTCAAATTTTCGATCATTATTAGTTTTTTTTAATTAATATCGATAAAAATTTATTTGTTAGGCAGAAAAGCTTGAAAATTTAATACAAGGCTCTTAACATATTGTTACAATAGCAGTTGAAAAATAAAAGAAATACATAGTCACAATTTTTTTTTATAAGCATTCAAAGTTTGAATTTTGACAAAATACGTAAAAATCACAAAAATTCGAAAATTATTTTAAGCTAGAAATTCATAAAAAAATTCTTTTTTAAATCTAAGATTTGAAAATTGAATACAAGATTTCTTACAAGTTTGTCAATCTTTATCACAAATAAAAAGTCCACCAGAAATTCAAATTAAGTTTTTACGAGCGTTTGAAATTTAAATTTTTACAACATTGGATTTTCACTAAATTTCTTATTTAGTGATATTCTTATTTTGGTGTAACTTAACTTTAAAACAATTGTCCGCAGATACTTGAAATTTTAAGTGAATGTTTATATAGGCATTTCTAAATTTGATAAAATTTTCAAAATATTTTGATTAGTTTTGAGCTGTTTACTGATATCTTAATTTTTCAACTTTTTTAGTTTTTTTTTTCTATTAATGTCAATAAAATTTTAGTGGTTGGGTCAAAAAACTTCAAAATTTAATATAATGCTTCCAACATATTGTTTCAATTGCAGTTGAAAAATATTAAAAATACATAGCCATGATTTTTTTTATAAACATTAAAATTTCAAATTTTGATTAAATACGTATAAAAATTAGGCAATGTTCAAAATTATCAAAGATTTTTTTTTTTAATTTAAGATTTGAAAATTTAATACAAGGCTCCTAACATATTTTTACAATAGCAGTTGAAAAATAAAATAAATACATGGTTACATTTTTTTTTAAAAAGTTCAAATTTTGAATTTTGACAATAGAAATTCATAAAATTTCAAACTGTACAAAACTGTTCTCCACGGTTTGTTGGACGTTGTTGGAAAGGTCCCGCCATTTGTTGGAACTCTGTTTGTTTTATACGAATTTTTGAAAAAAGCCCCTCAGCCAACTTTTTTTTAAAGTTCCAAAAACAATCCAAAACTGTTGTAAACGGTTTTTTGAACGTTGTTGGAAAGGTCCCGCCGTTTGTTGAATTTTTTTGATAATTCTCATGTTTAAAAAATTTCAACAAATAAAATTTAATATAGTTATTTATTATACAATTAAATAAGGTATGAGTTTAAAATTAATTCCTAAACGTTTTTTATTTTTATTTTTATAATTGTCAATTACATTTTATTTGGTGGTCAAAAAGTCTGAAAATGTAATACAAGGTTCCTGATATATTGATAGAATAGCAGCTGAAAAATATTGAAAATACATAGACACGAATTTTTTTCATAAGAAATTAAAGTTCAAATTTTGACCAAAATTTATCAAAATTTTGAAAATTATCAACCATTGTAATTAAAAAATTATAAAATGTTCAGTTCTTATAATTAAGGGTTGAAAATTTCAAACAAAGATTCTCATAAATAATTCATACTGTAACCAAAAATCTTAAAAATATATAAATAAATTTATTTTTTACAGATATTTTAATTTTTAATTTGGACAAAATTACATATTTAAACCAAGAATAACGATTTTCGTGTAACTTAATTTTAAGAAATCTGTGTATACTTAACTCGAAGTTAACACATTGAATATGTAAACAAATTAACTTATTAAGTTAAAATTTAGTTTAAAAAAATTAACTAGTTATTTAACTTTGGTCTTAGTTAATATTAACTTAACTCGTTAATGTCCAGCCATGCTTTTAAATTCACTTAAAATCAATATCAAACTTTTTGTTTGTTAATTCGTTGGATAGTCAACTGAAAAGAAGCTGATTTTCTGTAAAAATTATTTGTATGTTATCATTTTTAAGTAGTAATACCAATTTAACCTTTATAATATAGTTATGTTGTAAGATTAAAATTTGTCAGAAGGCGTGTAGAGGAGTATATATTGGAGAGTATCTCATGGTATTTTAAAGATAACAGATAAAATGCGATTTCTAAAAAACCAATTGAACGTTCTATATTTATTTATGGTTGGCCGAGTGGTACCATATAGAACCGTTTTATATTGTTTTTGGAACTTTAAAAAAAAGTTGGCTGAGGGGCATTTTTCAAAAATTTGTATAATATAAACAGAGTTCCAACAAATGGCGGGACCTTTCCAACAACGTCCAACCAACCATATAGAACCGTTTTGGATAGCTTTTGGAACTTTTAAAAAAAGTTGGCCGGGGGCACTTTTTCAAAAATTCGTATAAATTAAATAGAGTTCCAACAAATGGTGGGACCATTCCAACAACGTCCAACAAACCGTTTACAACAGTTTTGGATAGTTTTTTGAACTTTTAAAAAAAGTTGGCTGAGGGGCATTTTTCAAAAATTTGTATTAAATAAACAGAGTTCCAACAAATGGCGGGGCCTTTCCAACAACGTCCAACAAACCGTGTTAACAGTTTTGTACAGTTTTGTACAGTTTGTTATGTGTTTGATTTAATGTTGGCTGTTAGTGTGAACTTAGCGGCGGTTTTGGAAAAATGTTTATAACTTCTTAATGACGGTCCAACAAATTGTAAAACCTTTCCAACAATGTCCAACAAACGACCAACAAAATTGTTGGATAGGTTTTATTGAAATTTGTTACATGAGCGCCGCTAAGTTCACGAACGTGTACATTTTGCCCCTATATGGAGTCCGTACGACGATCATAATTTATGTAGAAAAGATAAAATAAAAAGTTTTTGCGCTGGTCGGGGTGCTATTTTCGGCACCCCTAGCAAAGATGATGGTTTGATTTTTGATTTCATTTTATATCTGTTGAGTGTCGGTTTAATTATTGATTATGGTATTTTCGGTAGTGAGGTAACCGCGTCGTCCGGGCCGGTGAGATTACACCAGTATAATTGTACATTTATTAACGTTTTATCGGTTGCCAGAAAATGTTTTTCAAGTGGCAAAAGTGAGTATAAGTTTCTACTCATGATGGAGAAAGGAGATGATGAGAATTTTAGGGGAAAAAATTTAGACGACATTAATGTCGACGGATTAGTGTCTGATGAAAGTTATGGTGAATACAGTGACATTAGCTATTCAGATGAACCAAAATACCAAGAACGTCCTGAGGGTAATGAAACACAAATTCAAGAACACATTAACAACTCAACTGAAACAGCACACGAGCATGAACAGTCTTCATCTAAAATATTAAATTCAAGTAAATTAATAAAAGAAAAACAAATTACTACAATATAAAAACTCTTGTCATCCATAAACGTCTTTCCAAAGTCGGAAAAAAAATCAAAATTTGACTGAGGAACAAAAAGAGACTACGAATAAATACTTTCAAAAACATATTTTATTGAGAAAACCACCAAAAAGGGAGAGTTTGAAAATTTCCTACTTGAAAATAAAATTCTAATGTCAGGTAATAAACTATTTAAAACTTTATTAAAAAGTAAAAACATTTGTATACAATATTTACAAAGATTTATAAAAAATATATACCTATACTTGTATTGTTTTTAATTTTTTACTAATTATTTTAAGGAAAGACAAAAATATTATGAAAAGTGTTTTTATGTTTAAAGCTATTTTTGTTTTCTGTTTTACTGAATATATTGTTAATAAAACGATATTCATTAATTATTACATAATTAGTTGATACATTATACTATTAATAATATTAATACATAATTAATTGTTAAATTATCATGATACAAAAATAAACATAAAAATCTGTCAATTGCAATTTTAGCCAGCAGTTCACTCCTCAGATAAAAAATCAATTACACTCATTTATCTAACTAATATCAATCAACTTATTTTATGAATTTTTATGTAAAAGTATAAATTGCAATATTAATTAATATGTAAGTCCCTAATATCACATTATTTTATCTTATCTTATTTTTGTATACAAGTGTACAAGTATATGAATTGAGAAGACGGCAACATCGCATGGATCTCATAAAGTTGATACTTTAAAATAATATACATTTAAGGATCTCGTAATGTGGTGTAGATATAGTGACTAAGCTTAATACACACTGGATCTCACAACGTCTACTTTAGTATAATTTTAACACGAGTATGTTGGTGAATATAATGAGTATATTATATCCAAATGTATTTTTAAAATTTCATAAAATTTTAGGGTGGTTTTGAGAGGTCAACTTTAAAAATTCAAACGGAAGCCTATACTTTTTTTGCAATCTTAATGTAAAGGATTTTTTTAAATACATTTTAGTGAATGAACAACATTAATTAAACTCTATGCTTGAGAGCTATTCAAAATTTTTAGAAATTGCATTTTTAATTTTTAACCACACCACGCGCGCCGACAGATAGCATCATAGACCTTATACCATTGATTATAGAATAGACAGATAGCCCATGCAATGTTAATATTTAGTGACCATGCGTAGGATGCAACCACTATGGAGCGCTAGTGTAGTTGGGATGCAAGGAGGTGGTACCTCCATCATAGATGTTTGCCATGGATATGCGGGGAAGGGAAGAGGTGGCTTATCGCGAAGTGCCGATCTAAAAATAGAGTAATAATAAGAAACTGAAGATATACTGAAATGATTGGAAATAATAATTTTATTATATTATCATTTATTACTATCTTGTTCATTGTGGAGCAACTGCCTTCCGAATTTTCTTGTTTTTTGAGTTTTAAGTTGCATTTGCATTTACAATTAAAAATTCTTAAACATGTCTGGAAACAAGTGCCAATATTTAAATTGTGGAAAATCAAAGAAAATGTTTCCAAATTTAAAAATGTATCGTTTTCCAAAATATGATAGAAAAGAAGTATGGATAATATATTCAGGTGAGTAATTAATTTTAAATTTAAATTTTTCTGTACCATTGCGAATATTTATAATTTTTTTTACACATATTTTTTTATATCTACACAGGAAACACAAGTTTGTTTTCTGTTGATCCAGATAAACTCCATAATAGGTAAATTTGTCAAGAACATTTCCCACCCGAAAGCTTTGTACAAAATTTTACTCAAAATCGTTTGATAGATACTGCTATTCCCTATAATTATCAATCTAAAACACAGCCATCTACATCATCAGGCATTAACAAAAATGATGAATCTCAGCAGGAGTATAATATAATGTCAACCCCAACTAAAACATATACACACTCAAAACCAGACATGGTAGAGTTAGTTTTTCCGAGCCCTTCAATTTTTTCTACACCTCAAAAAATTAAAATAACAAATATAATTGACATGCCTAGCCCAAATTTAAAAAGGAAATATGATTTGATAGAAATAGATACACCTAGAAAAATCAATTTAAAACTAAAATTAAAACTAAAAAACAAATTAATTTATAATAAAATAACTCAAATTTCAAAATTAAAAAAAAAGAGTTAAAACTTTTAAAACACATAATAATGCTAAGAATTCAATAAATATGCATAACTTTCCATCAATTAATTCTAAGGCAATGGTAACGATGCAATTAAAAGATAGGAGTCATCCGTGGAAATTAAATGAAAAAAATTTAGCTTTAAACTTATATTATAAATCACCAACAGCATATAAATTTTTACGTTCACAAAAAGTTAATTTACCTGGGCCATCAACTATTCGTCGTTGGATTGGTAAATCAAAATTCTTACCAGATTTTAGTAAATTATTTTTCAGTCATATACAAAAAAAATTGAGTCATCTGATTATAAAGAAAAAGCTTGCACTGTTTGTTTTGATGAAATGTATATAAAAGAATTTATAGAATATTCCAAAGAATTTGATTTTATTGAAGGTTTTGAAGATTTAGGTCATTATGGGAGGACCAATAAAAGTGCTAACTGTGTTTTAGTATTTATGGCTCGAGGTATTTACTCTACATGGAAATTTCCAATTGCATATTTTCTTGTTCATTCTGGAGTTAACAAAACAATTTTAAAAAATTTAATAATTTATGTTTTACAAAAGTTATTTGAGGTTGGGTTGTGTCCCAAAATTATAGTTTGCGATCAAGGCACAAACAACCAAAGCACTTTAAAATCATTAAATATTTCAGAATATAATCCATTTTTTTTTATCAACAACAATAAAATTTTTTCTTTGTTTGATGTTCCTCATTTACTTAAAAGTATTAGAAATAATTTAATTAATGCTTGTTATATAAAAGATAATAAAATAATCTCATTTGATGATATAAAAAAACATATGAGTTGAACAAACAAAAACATAAAAGTAAGTCTCTCATCAAAATAACAGATGCACATATTTACCCTAATTCTTTTCAAAAAATGCGTGTTAAATTAGCAGTACAATTATTAAGCAATTCCATGGCCGCAGCAATCCGAACTTGTATACAAACAGGACAACTTCAAAGTAACACTTCATCAAATACTGCAGATTTTATTGAGTTTATTAATCATTTATTTGATTGTCTTTTTTTTTTTTTTTTTAATAGATACAATAAGATGTTCCTAGCCTTGGCTATCTACATCTATTGATATTACAATGGATGGTACATTTTTAACAATTTTAACATGATTATTAATTTATATAAAATTTAAATAGTATGATGAATTTGCTATCTAGTATAATATGTACATTAGTGATAGTTACGCCGAGACGTAATTGACTATAATTAAGTAACAGTGAACTGATATAATAATGTTAACAATAAAAAGGTGTAAACAGATGTAATATAATACATAACAAGTTATAAAACTTAATATTAGATGCTACGAGTAACAAATAGCTGCTGTATATTGTGTGGAGTTATTAAACCAGAAGGTCATGCGGACGTCCACGTTTTAATCTACGTTGAGGCGGATGTATGTGAAGTTGATAGTGAAGTGAGCCAGAGGAGTTGAGCAGTGAGGTATGGAAGTTTTTTGATGCGGTTTTAATATGGTTTGTGATTTCCTGGATCAGAAGGTCTTTGTGTAAGTTTGCGTTCCTTATAAACCAAGGTGCGTTGGCAATAATACGTAACACTTTATTTTGAAAAATTTGAATTTTATTGATGTGAGTGGACGCGCATTTCCCCCAGACCGGACACGCATAAGTGAGTAGTGGTCGTAGAATTTGTTTATATATTAGAAGAGAGCATTTTTTCTGTATTGGCGATTTTTTATTGAGAATAGGGTATAACATAGAGAGGCGCTGATATGCCTGTTGAAGTTTGGATGAGATATGAGGCAGCCATGTTAGCCGTTTATCCAATATCAATCCGAGGTATTTTACTGACGAGCTCCAAGGTATATTTACATTGTTAAATGTTAGTTGTTCAAGGGAGCGGTAAGGACGAAGACTGAAGATAACACCTGTGCTTTTTGACGCATTTATTTGAATACGCCATTTTTTACACCAGTAAGATATTTCATGAAGATGTGCTTGTAGATTTGTGGTTACTGCTTCAATGTTACGAGATTCTGTGAATATTGTAGTATCATCTGCGAATAGGGCAATATTCGTGCGAGGTGACTGGGGAATATCATAAACATAGATATTAAATAGTATGGGACCAAGCTTAGAGCCCTGAGGTACACCAGCAGATATAGGCATAAGGTCTGAGGTGTTATCATTTATTTTAACAGCGAACTGCCTGTTAAGTAGAAATGAATTAATAATATTGAACAAGTAAGTTGGAGTATTAATGGATTTTAGTTTAAACAGTAGGCCCTCGTGCCAGACTTTATCGAAAGCTTTTGAAATATCTATAAATACCGCTCCAGTATGACAATGTTTTTCGAATGCAGTATTAATATGTTCAGTTATTCTAAGTAATTGTTGAACCGTAGAATGATTTGATCTAAACCCGAATTGGAATTTAGGTATAATATCTATGGCATTTAAATAGAAGAGAAGTCTAGTGTGAATGATTTTTTCAAACAATTTTGAAATTGAAGATAAAAGGCTGATTGGCCTGTAGCTGTCAGGATTTGATTTGTCCTTCCCTGGTTTGCTTATTAGTATTATGTTTGCAACTTTCCATTTGGGTGGAAAGTAACCAAGACGCAATAAAAAGTTAAATAAAGTGGTAATAAACTCTAGTCCTTTCGGTGGTAATTTTTTTAACATAAGATTTGTAATTTTGTCATGGCCCGGTGATTTTTTGTTCGGGAGATTTTTAATAATTTGTTTGATTTCATTTGGCGTTACGTAATTAATAGAATTTTGGACTTCATAATTTGGTAGTTCTAAGGTGTGTTTTACTCTTAGGTCATTGCTTGGATTACAGATATGGTTGGGATAAAAGGTATTTTGCAGCATGTTTGAAAAAACAACACATTTTTCTTGATCGGATATGACAAGTTTATCATCAGTGCGAAGAGGGGGAATGGTGTTGATATCTTGGTTTAATAGTCGTTTTGTTGCTTTCCACAAATTTGATTCACCCGGTCGCATGTTTGACAGGTAACTATTGTATGAGGATACACGGTAATTTTGTAAAGCTACTTGAACTTCTTTGGTGAGTCGGTTTAGTATTTTTTTATCTGTAGGGTTCCTATGGTTTTGCCAGATACGTCTGGCTAAATGTTTGTGACGAATAAGTGAAGATATGGAGTGTGGTAAAATGCCAAGACTGTGTATATTTTGCGGTACTGAATTAGAACAGGACTGAGCGGCTTCTGTTATGACGTCCGTCAGATGATCAGCTGTTTGTTCTGCTATTTGAGTGGTAAGTATGCTTGTAGGTATTTTCAGATTAGATTGTACATGGTTAGAGAATCTATTCCAGTCTGGTTTGCCTTTGAATAATGAGTTGTTTGTACGGCGGAAAAGAGAGGGTGAGTTAATCGTTATTTTAACAGGTATGTGATCCGAGTCGAGTTCGATAAGAGGTTCATGTACGCATACAAATGGGACAGATTTAATTATTAAAATATCTAATATATCGGGCAGACGGTTTATATCTGTTGGGAAGTAAGTAGGAGTATTTGGAGCTGATATTGAAAAAGGTGTGTTTGTTATGAATGCTTGTAATTTAGAGCCATTTGGATTTGTAACACGGCATCCCCAGTTAATGTGTTTTGAATTTAAATCACCGGCAATTATAACCGAGTTATCTAGGTTCATGATTTATTCGTAATCTGCGATAAGCATTTGGCGACTAGGAGGTTGATACGCACTGACGAACGTTATATACTTATTGTTTATGTTAATGGAAACTGCTACGGCTTCTAGGTACGTAAGGGCAAGTGTAGGCAATTGTTGTTGTTTGATTTTGTTCCGTACTAGAATAGCCACTCCGCCCATGGCACGAGATTGTGTAATACGATCAGTGCGATAAATTTTGTAGCCAGGGAATTTAATTTTATCTGAATGCGACAAATGCGTTTCAGTAATGCATGCGATATGAATGTTGTGATGATTAAGAAAAGCTAGTAAAGTATTTCTTTGATTTTTAAGACCGTTAGCGTTCCAATTTAATAATAGGGTATTATGGGGCTCCATTGGTGTTTAAGTTTAAGCTGTTAATGATGACTGGCAGGTTTTGTATTATTTTCTGCATTAATTGGGTAACAAATGTGTTAATTAGTGGTAAAAGAGTTTTCATAAAATCACTATCGTTATCTGTGGATTTGGCTGATTTGCCTCTATAATTATTATTATTGCTATTACTATTGCACGCAGAGGCGTATGTATAATGCATATTAGTGTTATCTTGGTTTGAATGTATATTTTGAGTATTTGCGTTGGGTATTGTGTTTATGTGATTTTTGCTATTGGACGGATTTTTACTAGTTTTATTTTTATTTTTGGTTCTTGATATTTCTTTGTAAAAAGTGCACCCTCTATAATTAGCTGGGTGATCACTATTACAGTTAACACATTTTGGAGGGGCGTCTGTTGGTTTCTGACATTGACTGTAGTGATGGTCACCCGCACATTTGACACACCTTGATGGTAGGTGACAGAACTTTTTGGTGTGGGAAAATCTTTGAAAATTTGTACATTGTGGGATATCCTTGGAGGGCTTACGTGGTTCAGCTATAATTATACAATGAAGAAGTCTGTTTAAGGAAAATATTTCAGTAGATGATTTTGATAATAAAACTGCTACGATTGGAATTGGCGATTTGAACTGGTTTTGAAGGCGTGTGACTGAAGCAACTTCAAAGTTAAGATCTTGAAGTTCATTGTAAATACAAGCTTCCGATATGTTAACAGGTAGATTTCTAATGACTACAGAAAGTTGTTTATTTTCAGGAAGTTGGTATGTGTGGTATTCAATTTCGGTCTCGTCGAGATATTTAGTTACAGATCTATAGTCATCAATCGAGTTTAAATTAATTTTTAGGGCAGATTTTGTATTAACCCACATAGCATTTTCCAATGTTAAACCTTCGATTAACATTTAGATTTAATTGAATCCTAAATATTTAATTATCAAGTTTTAATATACATTATATTAACGATAATTTTTAATTATTAAATTATCGTACATATAATAACGCTGAATAAACATTTAATTTAAATATTTAAACAAATATTAATAATTTGATGTTCAATAAATCTTTTAAGAATCATAACAACCTAATATTTAGTTTACTTCAAAAATTTAATTTTAATTAAATATACAATATTTAATATTACACAAGTATTGTTTTATGAATATTCAATTAATTTTAAGTTTATATTTAAATATCCATTATAGATAATAAATACTATTATATGCCTAAAATGTTGCATTTATAATATAGTATAGTATAGACTTTTAACATTCCTAATTATAATATTTATATTTAATATTAAACTACTGTAATTCATTATTACTATACCTATATAATAGAATGATTAATTTAAAAAAAATATACATATGTGTAGGTACTGTAGATTCTACACTATTATAGGTAATTATTAAACGTAATATATATATATTTATAATTTATAAAAGTTAATACATATGTGATACATGTACGATAGGTTGTTAATTAACTCATTACAAATAAAATAAAATAATATACATATAGGTTTATAAAATAATTCTACATAGTTTAAAATGTATATTAATAACTAACGTCGAATTAATTAATTTATATTATATAATACTATTTGCATCTAATCTTAACATTTAATAACAATTTATACAAAATAAAAATCGCAGTAAATACGAATACCTAGACACATTCGCAACACATTAACAAAACATAAATATAAATAGTGAATCGGTATTTAAAAACGTAGCACGGGTTTCCCTAGCTAGTGCATGTTTCAGTAATTGAAGTTTATAATACAATATTAATATACTCCGACGGTCGAGTGGCAGAATAGCGATATCTTTAAAAATAATAACTCAATTTTCAAATATACTTATAAAATTAACAGTTTTATAAAGATAATAATATACATATTATATACAAGACAAATTAGTAATTGGTATACACTTAATATTTAAAACTCTACGAATGTTAATGTAGGTATAGTATCTATTATAAATACAAAAGTATAATATAAAATAAATACCTGAATATAAAAATAAAAAATAAAACAAGTACCTATATACTTGTACCTATACCTAGTTGTATTTAATCACAAATTTATTTTAATATTCTTAATACGATATAAATATAAAATTAAAATAGTATATATTATTATAAACCATTATACAGTGGTATATGTATGAATCAGAGCAAAAGAAACAGCATTAGCTTCATTATATTTTAAAACCATACATTTACATTTTATACAATCTACTTTCCAATATTCTAAACTATTATTTAAATCACTAACTGAAAAAATATTTAACTTTGAGCTGAGCAATGGCTTTTTATAATAACTTGTTACTTTCTTAAAACGAAATCCAATTATAATTTCTTCATTATTTGCAGTATGACATATATTAACTACTTTTACAATATCTCCTCTTTTTGTTTGGACATAACAGTTGGAGTCGTTAATTTTTACTTCTGTATTTTTAAAACTTAAAATTTTAAACTGACTTGTTATCTTTAAATCGTGTAACATGATTATAGGTCCATTAATATGTTTATTTTTATACGCGAATATATTATTTGGATTTGAATTATCAATGATGATTTGTGGTTTAAATGTTACGCGTTCTGAATACCGTTTTACAGCTTGTTGTAAAGGCTGATGGCTTTTCCTTACATATTTTTTTAGTGTTTTCATATGATTTTCAAAGGGGAATGAACTACATTCGTCTAATTTTCCAAACATTTTATAATCATCACATATATGAATAACTGAATGCACGTTATGTGAAATCCATTCTTTACCATAAAGAACACCAAACTTTCTGACAAAATACACAAGTAGTTCATTGCAATAATTCAAAAGGCCATCACTTAAATTGGGTGTTAATAATAATGAAATACTTGTATGTAAACACATAAAATTTAAGTAACATTGCTCACTTATTACGTTTTTTAATACAATGGGCCCTAAATAAATTAGAAATGTTCTAAATTCGGTGGCTTTCCAACGGTTGACTTCATCAACACCACGAGGTTTTCGTTGGAAATCATTTGTCATTGATGATTTTAAGGAAACTAATAACGAACTGAGTATTTTAGTTTTGGAACTTTGTATTCGAACATTTAAAGGTCCCTTTAGCCACAACTTAATCAATTTTTTCACTATACCTAAACAAATTAAATGCATATAATCAAGTGAAAAACAATTGATTATATTTATATTAGGAATATTAATAAGTATAGACATCGATGATCCAATGTGATGTTCTTCTTGTTCCCTATTTACGAACTGTTCGTGTGTTCTTTTTGGACAATTTAAATCAGGAAAACATACTCCGCGGTTAAGATATTCTCCTTCTATTTGACATCGTGAACATGAAAAATAGCCACTATGCCCCTTATTCTTTAGTACAAATGATTTTGCTGGGACATCACAACAAAATACATCCAATATAATTTTAATTTTACAGATTTTACCTGACGTGTTTATAAGTTCCAAACCATTTAATAGTAGATCACGAATTTCAGTATAAAAATCAAACAAAAATTCATTACTGTCTGAAGGCTTCGCATTGCCCCAATACAAACCAATTGGAAATACGAATTCAGAATTGGGTCGTATATAGCATAAAATAGGCCAAAATGTACTATTGGAACTTTTAGTTAGTGGCAGCCCGTCAATTCCGATTACCAATTTTAAAATATAATTTTCATCATTAAATAAGTAATAATTTTTTATACTGTTGGCAATACCAAAATGAAAATATTTTCCCGGGAAAACGTCTTTAAGAGGTATAATACTACTAGACAAATCAGTTTTCATTAGAGTCCTCGCATCGGTAGGAAGTGTAGGGTCATAACAAGATTTTAAAATTTTTAATAGGTCAGAAGTAGCTGTATTTGGTATTCCATGTTTAACAACCCACTCTGCAAGTTGAATATTTGCAGGTACTGGTACGTGTTCGTCAATTGTAAATCGTGGAGACGTTTTACAATTTGTAGGTTCGTCGTCGTCAGAACTCGTATTATCTTCATCACTACTATTTGATAAAGCCTCAATAGATTCTTGAACTATTATATATATAATAAACAAAAATAATTTATTACAATATGCCATATGGGCACCTATCATTATAAATTATAATTTTTAAATTTTATAAATGTAGAAAATAAAATGAGAACTCTATACCTAAACTATAAGAGTCATTATCATTCTAAAATACCTAAATCTATATCCTATATGCAGTATGCACTTATTATAATATCTATTATTCTATCATTCATTATGCTATTATAAACAGGGTGATACTTTTAAGTGGGACCACTAATTATCTCGAAAAGTATTAACTTTTTTTAGTTTTTTTTTCTAAACTTCTAGGTTTATTTTTTTCTAAAACTGTATGATATTTAAATTTTTTTCACCCTTATATTTATTGGTGAAATCACTATCAACTTTTGATTTTCAAATGGTAACATATAATAAAAATATCATGAATTAATAAAACCATTTTTATTATAAATTTACGCGTTAACATTTTTATATTTCGTTGATTGGTTTGCGAGTTACAGCTCCTCAAAGTATTGGTGTTTGAAGGAGGACAGCTGGTGTTATAGTCGGTAAAAATATGCAGCATGTTTATACTATTTCTTCATTTGTGAAGTCCAGGAGCTATAACTGATAAATTCGATACCGTACGAACTAATAGGTAACAATATCGATAACTGTTGTACTTTGTACATGATTAGTTGAAAGTCTTATTACACCTATAATATGCTAATTTTACCATAAAAGCTACGTTTTAATGACCTTGGCTATCGTATTGGATCCCCTCCATTGTCTTCATTACATGACAATATTATGATATCATTACGATTTACGACGCATAGACGCATATACCTATTTATTATTACCATACAATAATAATAATATTATCAATATTTGGCGATACCTTTATCATTATTTATTGATTAAATTAATGTTCTGTTCCTAATTAATATATGTATTTTATTATTTACTTTATGCATGATACTATAATCATATTACCAGTCACGGACTTTCAAGGTATACCTTGGTCTTTAGTGGTAATCAAATATAATTATGTGGTGATACCATTTTAATTTTTAAATCGTTATCTGTGAAATTTTGATTAAAATAAATATGTCATCATGTATTTCCAGTTTATCATTTATTATTCTTGGGTAATTCAGTATGTCCAATTAGTCGATATTTCGATAAGTTAATAAATAATAAGGGTTCAAAGTACAATGGCAATCTTTAATTAATTGTTATTTATGTTAACGCGTAAATTCATAATAAAATTGGGGTTATTAATACATGATATTTTTATTATATGTTATTTTGCCGATAAATATTTTAATTAAAATAAATCACTATTATATTCAGTATAATTTTTCTAATTTTTTAAAAGTACCTACCTTCATTTAATCGACATGGTTCTGTAGGAAGTGGACTATTGGCAATATTAATATTATTATTAGTAGACATTTCGAATAAAACTGTAGTTTGTTCTACAACTTCTCCATGACTACATTGGACATCATCTTCAGCATCTTCTCCTTGTAAATTGGATATAATGCAATTTAGTTCCTCGTCAACACGTCTCCTTTTAGTAGTTCTACTTAAATTACTCATTTTTAAATTACTTGCTTAACAGTAATTAAAAATAGTAGTCAGTTTCAAAAAATAAATAAAATATGGGTATTCACAACTTTTGTGCTTGTAATAAACGAATTGAGTGAAAATAACGTTATAAATTAACCATTTCACTAATATTAGTCAGCTACTCCCCCTATTATAAGAATCTACACGTTTAATATGTCCAAAATGGCCGCAGACTTCTATACTTTTTTTTTGTTTATTACATTTTTAAATGTTTCAGCATATTATATGCTATTATCAGTTTTCTTACTTTCTAATTAGAGTTCTAAAAATATTTAAAAATTAAATAAATATTTATGCATACTACAGAATGCGTAGTAAATTTTGAAGTAAAATTTTACTTCGATATTCAATGCATGACAATTTAATATTTACATTGTTCGTGAAATACGCAATAATAACAGGCGGGACGTAAAACCGGGCTAGTTTAATCTGTGTATTGTGTTATGTAATAAATAACATTATTGTTATCGTTTTATTGATGGACGATTCGCGATTATTATATCCTTATTTATGATATCTTAATTATGTAATTATGGGTAATTCCCAATCCCAAATGATATCGCAAGAATACTGATTACTGAACGTCGCGCGTCGCCGCGTCGGTTACTCGGTTCTATCGTTCTATGTGAGTATTATGTGAGTATGACGTGATTAAAACGATAACAGTATTCAGTAGACAGTAATAATAATAAACATTTACCATTTGCCACTTTGCCGAATGCCGAGTAAAAACTCGTCTGCGCGTCAGGAGGTTTCGTTCGCGATTTTTTCTCCCTTAAATAGTTAAATTTATAATTTATAATAATCATCCGTTATAATAACAGTATTTTTATGGTGACTGTGCGTTTGTATGCTTCTTTCTATACTTATGTTCAACATTAAGCCTCACTACTACAGGTTAGTAATCATTATAATACTATCTATTTATTATATATATTTTCAGTAAATAAAATTTATTATAAAATTATACATATTCAATATTCATCATTTTTATGCACCTACAGTACCTATATACAATTAAATTTTATTTTTGCAGAATATATAAAAAATGTGGTCCATCGTACATTTCTCAACAGATAATACTGTGGAGGTAGTCCCTTCACATTGGATGAAGAAGGATGGCCTGCAATGTGCCTGGCCGAAAACAACCAGAAAAAGTTTTTTACTTAAAGCAATTATCAATAAAATTAAACCTAATAAAACAGATTTCAATTATTTTGATGCGCGGTGTCTGGCTAGATATATCGGTAAGAAATTTAGAATATTGCAATTTTATTACTTTTTATAATAATTTAGGTATAGCCAGTATAGCTATTGGTATAATATTGTTTATTAATTTCAATAATATTATGTTTAATATATTAATAATTTATTATGTAGGTACCAATAAGTGTTCTTATATCAGTATGA
Organism: Diuraphis noxia; assembly: GCF_037042655.1. NCBI lineage: Eukaryota > Metazoa > Arthropoda > Insecta > Hemiptera > Aphididae > Diuraphis > Diuraphis noxia. Next base: position 97,543,637 of record NW_028301711.1, on the reverse strand, counting down.
TATAAGTATATTTTATTTTTATCTAAGTAGTTTATTCCAAAGCTTGTGCTAAGGAATTTTTAGATCTGCTCAACATCTTAATATTTTTACACATGTAGGTTAAAAAATTGCCGTTAATTATTTAATTACACAGTATAAATAACACACAATACTTTATTATTTTTCTGTTATTAATATGAAATTGGTTTTTAGAACTACCCGTTAGTGCAAGCTCTGGACTTTATTCTCACAATTGTTTATTTGTTCAATATATTACTTTATTTTTAGAATTTTTTGAGGTTCAGTTGTTATATTTGATTTTAAAATGTTACACCTAACTATTGTTTAAGCTAAAAACTTTGAATAAGAACTGATTGCATAGTGCATACATTAATATTTTCATGAATTTTAACCTTCAGATAATTTTGCAAATGCCCAAAAAAAATGTGAATTGGCCAAATGCAGATCGGATATTTCTTCTGGTGCTGATGAAAATAAAAATAAAACATCTAGAAAGTTAAAAAAGAAAAAGCAAACTTTAATAGATTCAAGCTCAGAATCGGGTAAGATTTGAAATATTTGGCAATAATAGTAGACATTTAAGTAAGATTTTTTAAACTGTTATGTTGAAAACTATATGTAGAGATATAATATATAATATTATGCTAAATTGACATAAGTAAATTTCTTAAAACAAAACCATTTATACTCAATATCATATTTTTGATGTTTAACATTTTTTGATCTCTCTAACTGTTTATTGTCCCCTTAAGATGTAACACAATAAGAGTTTATTGTACATATAATTTACTTATTAAACTAAAATTGTATTATTATATCTGTTATCTATATACCTATGTGTATAGGTGTAGACTTCAAAGTATATTTATGAATTGGTAAGAAGTACAAATATGTAGGTTCTTGGGCAAAATTTATTGAAGTAGTGAATCAGTACTTTACATATCATAATAAATAAATAATGATAAAATATAGTTTTAATTGATTTTTATTTTTACACGATAGACCGAGAACAATCTAATGATGATGATGATATGCCATGTTTTATTTCTGGTAAAATCAATAAAATATAATGATTTGAATTAATTTATAATAATATATATGTGTAGCTTATATCCTTTTTATTCTATTAGATACAGAACATATTTCTAATCAACCAAATCTGTTTAAGAAAAAGAAAACTTGCTCTGAAAATAACAACCAGATGAAATGTTTTAATGGTTGGTCACCATTAAAAATGTATACTAATAATGATGTCGGAGAAGATTTGTTAGGTATAAGACATAGTTTTAAAATACCTAAAAATTTTTTTTCAATGCTTTAAAAGATCATATGAAACTACAATTAGTTAATACATTTTTACAGATGACAATCTTAATATTTGTCCAGAAAAAGAAACTTTAGTTGAAATTATTGAAAACTCTTCAACTCCATTGAAAGTTGCCAATGAACATTCACAATCTTCTTCTACAGGTGATTTTAATGTTTCATTATTATAAATTTATTATCTATATTATTATTTCACTAATTTAAATATACATTGTTTTTTTTTTTTTTTTGTTATTAAACTCAGCAAAAAAAAAATCACCTTTATATGAAAAATCAAAAAACATTAGTAATAATGAATCAATTTCATCTTTATCAAATGGTAATATAATAGTACCTACAGTAAAAGCATACTATTTATCTTTTTTATTTTTACTATATTATCATATTATCCAATATCTATTCCCAAAGGTGCAAAACGAAGTTTATTTCTTGATTTATCTGAACATTGTAAAAGTTCTGAAAATTCTGCTTCTACGACAAATTATGACAACTCTTTGATATCTGAATCATATGGTTAGTAATCAATAGTCAATTTTTTTTTAAATTTATAATAATTGTTTTAATATTTTTATGGTTTTTGTTGATAGGAAAAAGTATTTTAACCAGTAAACAAAAAGTAAATGCAAATTCAATTACGACTAAAAATGGTAAGTTACTTATTACTATTTTAACCAAAAGTTTTCATTGTCATAACCTTATTTTAATTTCTGACTTGTTCAATTTAATGTTTATAGCAAAGTTTTAATATATTTGTATTACTTTAAAATAAATATATATTTATATATACTAATAATAATAATTTATATGATATTTTATATGTTTTTTGTAAACAGATATTGTTTTTCAAAAGTCTGTCCTTCACCAGCTACTTACAATGAAATTTGAAATTCGTACACTTGATGAAAAACTCAATAATCTCACTAAACTCATAGAAGAAAGTAATAATAACTTGAAACCCAAGAATTATGAAACAGATATTACAGATAATTATCAGTTTGATTTGGACTTGCCTATAAATTCACTTGACCAGTTAGACGAATTGGAAATAAAATTAATCAGTGATAAAACTTATCGTGCTTATTTGGTAATTATTCCTATTCAAATTAAATGTAGTTTAATTTTATATTGATAAGATATACTATATAAGTATACTATATACTCATAGGCGAAACTACGGGTCAGGCCACTAAGGCCATGGCCTGACCTAATACTAACTGTATAATATACTGACATAATAAAATTTTAAATTTAAATAAAAAAATTTATTTTAAAATTAGAATTTTTTTCATATTTTTCATTTGGCCTGTCCTAATACAATTTTCTAGTTTCGCCTATGTATATACTTATACTATAAGTCTTTAATTTTTAGGTAAAACGACTCTCTGCAATTGGAGGAAAAACCATTAAAATTATGGTTAAACGAATAATGTCAATGTTATTTATTCAAGAAGTTTTGTGTGCTTTTTCATATAATGGCCGTGGCAATAAAAAGCAAAGTTTTTCCAAACTAATGACAAATAAATTAATTTTTGGTAAGTAATTTTATGTATATATATAATACAACTATTTTTATGCATGCAATTATAAATTATTTTTATGGCTTAGAATTTTACAAGGTTGCTCTTGTATTATATAATTAGTTTGATAATAAGTGATATTTTCTTTTGTACTTTTGACAAAAATAATAGATTCCTTGTATTTACTAATTTTAAATAGAGTTTAAACTTCAGTAACACTATATTTAAATATCTTAACCCTCGCACCTATGTCATCTTAGAAATATTATACATCAAACAGTCATTTATATGTGTTTATAAACACATTCTTATTTTAACCTAATAAATTTATATATAAAAATAATACATTTCCTATATAGAATATTAGAATTGTCTATGCCTCCATAGTTACAATATTAAATGAGTTAAACTTTAATTTAAATAACCTGTCAGATTTCAGTTTTGTGCATTTATTTTCATTGTATAATGTGTATAATATAATGTAAAGTAAACTTTTGAATGTTAGTTTTTTTTAGTAAAAAAAATATAATATATTAATTTTTCCACATTTAAATACTTATTGGTTTTGTAATGCTTTATGTGTGTTGTTAAAATTTTTTTTTTTTAGAGTCTGTTCAACAAATTAAAAAGTTTTCTATGTTAGAAACTTGCACTAATGACATAGAAGAAGTTATTAAATATGTGCTTATTCAATCTCCCTTCAAAATTAAAAAAAAATCTGATACGATGACTACTACAGCAAGTCAGCAAATAATTAATAATGTATAATATTGGGAATTCCAGGAAGTTACTGGATTGCCTATTTTTTTTCATTTATCAGATGATCTTCACTTTTTTATAATTAAATTAAGTACATTTTCAATTTTATTTATATTCTGCCATACATTTATAACATATGTAAAATAATTTTCTATCACATTATCAAATATAATAAGAAACAATTTTATTGTTTTAATTTTATATTATAATTTTATTTCATTATGAGCTAATAACAATTATATATATATATATATATATACTGTATACATTCCGTGGTGTATTGATGTCTGGAGACGGTCTTCACTTTTTTTTATATTTAAATAAGGTAAATTTTCAATTTTATTTGTATTCAGCAATACATTTATAATATTATAAATATATTATGTAATATTAATATTATGTAAAATTGATTTTTTTATATTCATAATATTTTATGTTATAATTTTATTTAATTATGAGCTAATAACAACTATTATATATACAGTATACATTCAGTGGTGTACTTGATGTGGGGGATGGTCTTCACTTTTTTTTATATTTTGTTAAATAAGGTACATTTCAATTTTATTTGTAATCTGCAATACATTTATAACATATGTAAATTTTTTTTTTTATATTATATTCTATCATTTTCTATCATATTATTAAATATAATAAAAATGTTTTTATAATTAAATAATGATTAATATACAATATATAATGTATAATATGTATGTATATATTAATAATTTGTTAAACAAATAATTCCCCCTCCCCTCCATCCATTAACGAATTTTGCGTAATCTACTATGTAGATTGGTAATGAATGTTACATAAATGTCTAATTTTTGGTTAAATAATGATTTATTTGAAATTTATTAAATCTTGTTTATGTGGTATAATAATGTTTGATAACGCTTAATTTAACAACATTGATTACACGTTTAGATTATGATGTTTAATCAATTTAGAATTTTTGACCAATCAATGTTAACGTAAGGTTATTTTAATGTTTAAATGAACATTTCTCAATCAAAATTCAATGTTTATTTAATGATTAACATTATTTTTGTGATATTAAATTAACATTTATTTAAAGTTAGTATGTTATGTGGGAACAATGGAGAAATTGTCAAAAGTTATATTATCTAAAGAAGTATGAAAGTTTTCATAGTCGGAAATATTATAAACATATATAGATGGGATTTAAGGTCTGACCTGTGGTTGCTGAGTACTGTCGTTTTCTGTGTTAATGTTCGTTTCGCCGGTGTCTTGTAGAGTTAATAGTGGAGAGAATCTATTTTTACTAGTGTGAGGAGGTGTAAGAGCGGCACTGCTAGTTCTTTTCTTTGAAGTGTCAGGAAGGTTGAGGTCTTGAGGTGAAGTATTTTTATTATTGGAATGCATTGAAATTAATTAAAAACACGCGCGATTACGGAGTAACGGAGTACTGCGGACGACTTTACACTACGGCTACTGATAGCCAACTGAAATTTTGATTGTCTAAATAGTAAATCTTTATATAGTCATAATCCGTACCTCTGTGCATTAACTGATCTAGGTACTGTAAAAAATTTTTTAATAGAAGCTTCACAATACTTCACAAATTTACAAAAATTAAAAAAAGGAAAATTATCTCAATCTCCCTGTTTTAAAGGGCTTACACAGACCATTAAAGGTGTATTGCAATTTTTTGAAGCAGAGAAATCTAATGATATTGTATTTTTAATGACTAATCGTTTAAATCAGGATGTTTTAGAAAACCTCTTTAGTATTTTTCGACAAAATGGTGGTTATAACAAAAACCCAACAGCTAGAACAATCAGAACTTCCATAAGAAGTAATTGTATTTTTTCTTTATGTACATCAAAAGCGACAAATTGTGAGGAAACCCAAGAAGATGATAATCCAATTATAATTGACCCAGTTAGTTCACTAAATAAAATAAATTTTAACAGTTCGAAATTATCATCTGATTCCGACACAGAATGTAATTCTAATTTATCTCTCTGTTTTTTTTTCATCTGACGAGGACTCAAATAATACTGATAGTAATAATGATGTCACTTTAGAAGACTGTTCTGTAACATATTTCGCAGGATATTTGGGCTATAAATGTATGAAAAAATTTAATTGTAACCAATGTCAACTTGAACTATTTGTTGATAAAAACTTAAATGATAAAAAGCAGTTGCATCTTCTTAATAAAAATTATACTTCAGTTGATAATGAAAGTGGACTTAAAGCACCATCAAATAGCTTAAATAATGTAGTAAATAAAATTTCAACTAACTGAGCGCTTAAAAAATAATAATACAATTAAAAAATGGCTTGATGAATCATTGACAAACTGCATAGATCATAAAATGTACATAATTGAACAACTTTTAATTTGTAAAATATTTAATAAAACAAAATTATCTTCAACTACCTCAAAATACTACCCGCAAAACTTTCTAAATTAAAAATATTAAACCATATTTAAATAAATTAAATACATTTTTTCTTGTTCTGACCTTATACCTATTTGCATAAAACAATATAGAAGCAGTCTTAACTGTCCTTTTTAGGACAATTCACATCAACTACATTAAATAGTTCTTTTCAGGACTTTGCTTTGATTTTTAAATAGTTCTTTTCAGGACTATTTGCATCAATTACATTAAACTGTCTTTTTTAGGACAATTCACATCAACCACATTAAACAGTTCTTTTCAGGATTAAGCGTTGATTTTTATTATATTAAACAGTTCTTTTCAGGACTTAGCATTAAATTTTTAAATAGTCTTTTTTAAGACTATTTGTTTCAATTTTATTAAACGGTTCTTTTCAGAACCAACAAACATCACAATTTACTTTTATTCTAATAATTATGCTTCAATATAAATGTATAAATGTATTTTACCCTTATGTTGTGTTTTTTTAATAATAAAGACAATTTTTTTATTCTTTAAACCTAGTATTTTATTTCTGATCCAGTTTAGCAATCTTGGTATATCTTCACTCAGAATCGTTTTTCATCATATTATATAGACTTATAGTTGGTTTCTAAACTTAACACATTCAGTATGTACTTATAATAACAAAACACAACTATTATTTTATTTATAAATTACATTAATAATTTAATTATGTATATTATTTATGTTGTTATTCAGTTTTTATTCATTTTAAAATTTGAACATAAAAATACAAAACAATGTATTTTATAAAGTATGAAAATACAATAAAATTAAAAATTACAATATGGTTAAAGATTTGCTTTATTTTTAAAACTTGGTAAATCTAGTATAGTATGTAATGTTCAATTAAATATTTCCACCCAAAGCAGATTTTACTGAATCGTAACATTCCAAACATCCAAACAAAATTGATCTTACGTAATGAAATTAATTAATTATTGCTTTCTGTAGTAGAATTCGGCATAAAAATTAACAATTTTGTGAATATACTATTTAGCGATAGTGGCAATCACAGCGCAATGCTCAGAAAATAATAAATATAGGTTTATCCATGATAAAGTTATTAATAGGCTTATCGCTTTTTCTGTCACTACCTCAAACCGGTCTAGGAATATGTTATTCGCCGTCAGTAGTAATAATATAAAATTAATTCATACAACGCTACCTACCGGCAGCTAACATAATTAAAATTGTAGTCGCCGAAAATCCCTATAGCATGGTATATCTGTCTATTCTATAATCAATGCTTATACTAATAGACGGGCAATAGTAGCAGTTCGAACGATAGGACGAAAGGGCGCTGCTGGCGGTACACCGTGTACTGCGCACATGCGCTTTAATGAGTATAATATTTTTAAAACCGTACCCGACGTAAAGTACGATAAAATACTATGTATTCTATACCATAGACCTATTAACTAAGTTAGTAGGTACTAAACTAGTATAATAGGTCTATAAAATGAACTCTATTACATTTGATGGATCACATACAAATCTTAGCATGTGTACTAAATTGGGAGCAAATTTTAAATTGAGTAATCCATCAAAACACATCAAAAAAACTCTGAAGAACCAGTTTTTATATTTTATGACCCCTGTCACATGATAAAATTGATACGTAATACCTTAGGAGATAAAAAAATTCTATTTAATAGCAAAAGAGAAAAAATTGAATGGAATTTTATTAAAGAATTGTATTATAAAGAAAAAGAAGAAGGTCTAAAAGCTGCAACTAAATTATCTCATAAACATATTTATTACTTTAATGAGAAAATGAATGTTAGGCTAGCTACTCAGTTATTAAGTAATAGTGTTAGTAAAGGTTTATTATTTTGTCAGTCATTAGATTCAAAATTTAATAACTCTGAGCCAACCGCAGAATTTTGCCAATTTATGAATGATGCATTTGACATACTTAATTGCCGTTCAAAATATTCAAAATCTCCTTACAATAGGGCTTTAAGCTTAGAAACATATGATAATTATGCAAATTTCATAAAACAGTTTGAGGAGTATGGCTCAAAGCATGTAGATGGGACCAGAGTTGTTGATTCACTGAGAAAAACTGGTTTTGTTGGTATAGTATGGGCTCTGAAAAATGTATTAAATTATTATAACTTTACTAGCTGAACCCGTGCACTTCGTAGCCCGTTAAAAATCCTATCTCTTTTATGGTCCATAGTTCACATTGTGTGTGGTAAATTCATTTCATGTGATGATGCTAGCAGTATATTTTTATACATAATGATAGATAGTGGTTAAAATATATTATAATCTTACAACGATATTCAATTTCGTATATCATTATGTAATTTTCTTCGTTTTTTCAATATAATGTTGACAATTTAAATATTCAATTCAATGATATTTAGGCATAACACTTTCTAACTTAGCATATCTTCTGCCCATATGTCTAATAAAATTCTGTACCAAATTTTGTCGCAATCGGTCCAGCTGTTTAAAGTTTAAGAATGTATATAGGACTAACAGAAAAATATATATAACTATCACTAATAACACAGAACAATTAATAACCGCTTATAATAACCGTCACTAAAGCAACCATTGGGGCTAGTTCACATGAGAGGCGTTAAACGCGCGTTTTTAGTCAGTGTTCACATGAATTACAGATTTTACGCGTTAAGCGCGCGTATAGTATAGTCGTATATAGTATATAGTTATACTATATAACTGTAGTCAGTCGTGTTTTTCATTCCGGCGAAGATGGACGTAGCAGAAGCTGTATGTTTATGGACCTTATATAGACGAATGCAGCGTCGTAGGCAGAGAAATAGGAAATACTGGGTTCATCCTATTTTAAAAAACAGACTAAGTACAAGCTTGTACATCACGCTGTATCCAAGTTTGAGAAATCATGAACTAAATTTTTTTAACTATTTTCGGATGTCGATTAAATCTTTTGATGACTTGTTGGAGCAAATCAAACAAGAAATTGTGGCTGACGAAAATGCAATTAGATATTGTATTTCACCAGGAGAAAAGCTCATAATTACTTTGAGGTATGTTAATTTATTTATTTTAATAACAAGAACATAACATTACAGCATAATATAAGATAACAAGTGTAACATTTTTACTAACGAATATTTATTATAATAAATAATATTTATTATTATATTTATATCTTAATACATAATATTTTAAAGAACCCTTTGCATACATTATATAATACAATTATTGATAAGTAAATTTTAGTCAAATAAATCAAGTATAGACTGTGCACTGTCTGTTTCACTAACATTTGTTGGCGTTGGTGATGGTGCAGGTGCAGAAGTATTTAGTTGTTTACTTTTATCAGCAAAATTGTGATCATAATGATACCCTTGTGTTGTGGTGTTGTGTGGCGTAGAATTATAACCATAATTTGGATATCCAAAGTTACTTGGCCGATATTGTTGTCCATACATAGCATGTTGATATCCATCAGATGATGATGTCTGATTTTGTAAAATTAAATTGTACATATCAATTTTAAGTTTGAGACGTTTGTCTTCAGGAACTTTTTTAATTTCTTTAACTAGTGATAAACAAAATAGTTTATCTTCATCATCCTCATCTTTTTTTTCGGGAACATATCGTTGAGCCATACTTTTTTCCAATATGTTTGCGAAATGTTCATCTGCTGGATGTAATTTTATTTTTTTTTTGTTTTTACGACAATCTTCTTTAGGACTTTTAAAATTGTCATCTACATCATTTACGTTGTTAGAATTTTTAGTTATTTTTACATTTTCATCATCAGTTGAAAAACTGCTTTCAGTTACGTTATTTTCTACTGACCCTTGCAGAAACCGTAATCTTTCAAAATGTAAGTAAGTAGATTTGTTCGATCTTCCTGAACCTGATTTCACCATTTTACATTTTTTGGCTTCTCTTACATAATTGTCTCGTAAGCTTTTCCACTTTTTTTGTAAAGTTAATCCTAAATAAAATAATATAGTTATAATTATATAATTAGGCATAAGTTTTGAAGAAAAAAATTAAAAATGGTGAGGAAGGAACTAAACTGCATTTGTTCCTAATTATTTTATAATTAAAAAATAGGTTATAAAAATATAAAAATAATATGGTTTTTACAGATACCTAGCAAGTGGATGTTCCATTAGTGAATTACATTATGAGTATTTGATGGGGAAAAGTACTGCTGCTGCTATAATCTACCAAGTATGTAAAGTAATTTGGAGAAAATTAAAAAATATTGTGATTTCTCAACCCACAAAGGAAAAATGGTTAGAAATTTCCAAAGGATTTGAACAAAATGCCAAGTTCCCTAATTGCATTGGGGCACTTGATGGCAAACATATACGTTTGATACACCCTCCAAATTCAGGGTCACTTTATTATAACTATAAACATTTTTTTTCGCTAGTATTAATGGCATTGTGTGACTCTAATTATTGTTTTATTTGGGTGGATATTGGGGCATACGGAAAGAATAGCGATTCTGGGATTTTTAAAGAATCATCTTTGTATACTAAGCTCATTGAAAAAACTTTGAATATTCCTGAACCAAGACCTATTATAGACAACGATGAAATCAAATTGCCATACGTCATAGTTGCTGATGAAGCGTTTGGTATGCTAGAAAACTTGATGAGACCATTTGGTGGAAATTTATTATCGCACGAAAAAAAAATTTATAATTACCGACATACTTTAGCACGACGATATATAGAATGTACCTTTGGCATTATGAGCAATAAATGGCGTATATTGCATAGACCATTAGATGTGAATATTGAATTTGCACAAGATATTGTTAAAGCTATTTGTGTACTTCACAACTACGTCAGAATAAGAGATGGAAATAGTTATGAAGAAACGTTATTTACAGCACCCCTATCAAATTTAACAAGTTCTACTACTGGACGTGCTATACGAGTAGCAGAAAATGTTAGAGTTAAATTTATGAATTATTTTAATAACGAAGGAAGTATAGAATGGCAAAACCGCATGATATAAATTGTAAAAATGTAGTATTAAAAAATAATGTAATATTTTTAGTTTTTATTGTAAAATATTAATAAGAACATAATATTATAATTTACATTATATTGTATTCATTATTAAAATATGCATTTGTTTATGAGTTAAAGTAATAAAGTAATAAAAAATAAGTAATAAAAATAAAGTAATACATACCAAGAACTTTCTTTTTTTCCTCTGTACAACCTTCTTCAGAAAAAATTAGTACTATTTCTTCCCAGGCATTTCTTTTTATTATTTTATTTGAATAATCACGACTGGTCATGTCCCAGATCGAGGTCCTTTTTTCGATTTCATCGATGAAAAATTCAGTATTGAATTCTTCCATTGTACGAGTAGACGAAAAACGACGTAACGCCTTGAAAAACGCGTTGCAACTGAACACGTCAATGCAAACCTGTACAATGTTCAAACGCGCGTCAACTTGGGCTGACGCGCGTTGACAGGGTTTTTGCGTTATCGCTGCGTTGAACGCGCGTCGCCATCCAACGCGCGTTACCATGTGTACAGTTAACAGCTATTAATAGTAATTGTAAACGCCTCTCATGTGAACCTAGCCTTTAATTAAGTTGCAGGGTAGGGCAGCGCAGAACTGCTCCTACGTCAGTCTGCGTTGCACAGTGTTTATGACACAGTTTCCTGCGAATGTGTAGCGCAGTTTTTGAACTTTTTCGACTTTGAATTCAAATTTTTTGTATTAGGTAAGCTTTATATTATGGAAGAAAAACTGATTGAAGCAGTTCGACAATACAGTGTCTTATATGACACTAGCCATCCTGACTACATGAAGGCAAAATTGAAAAATAATATATGGGAAAATATTGCTAATGAATTGAAATTTAAAAATGGTAAGAATATATAAATATAAATAAATTAAATAAATAAATATAAATTTATTATATTATATTATATTATATTATATTTATTTTACTGTTATAGGTTAGGTATAATAAGATTTAATAAAGGTTAATAAGGCATAATCTATAAATACTATCAAAGTATCGCCGGCCCTGTATTTGATAATAATACACTGTTATACATTACAATAATATTATATCGTATACTTAACACTCACTAGTTATTTAAATAACTGAATTGATGACTACTTTTTACATATTTTCTTATCGTAAATTTAATTTTATTACACCAACTAGAAATATTATTATAACGATTCAAGACAATATATAAATAGATGGATATACGAATTAAATATAACACAAATAAACATTTTTCACAAAATTTATATTTATTTTACATGTTATGTCCAAAATTAGTTAGTATTTACCGCTAAAAACACTATCTTTTTGCCAAGGTACGCTTCCTACAGTATTGAAATAATCTGTAAACTTTTTTCTCACCAAAAAAGCACTTGACCCACTTCTACTGTTATTGTTACTTAATGGCAGTAATTGATTGTCTGGCATTATATCATATTCGCCTTGCACATAATTTGAAATTGTTATTTCGTTTCTTAAATAATTATGTAATACACAAGCTGCCTTAATTACATTATCCACACTTTCAATTTTAATTTCGAATGGTTTTCTAAAAACTCGAAATCGTGAAGCTAATATGCCAAAAGTGCATTCGACAGTTTGTCGCGCTCGCGAAAGTCTATAGTTGAAAATTTTATTTTCAAAATTTACCGTTATGTTTCTCTTTGGATAAGGTCGCATGATATTATCACATAACGGAAATGCTTCATCTGCTACAAATACGAATGGTAACGTTTGATTATAATCGGGTAAAGATGCAGGTTGTGGAAGTTGTAAAGTTTGTTTATTCATTTTTCTTGCCAAAGCACCGCTAGAAAAGATATTCGAATCGCTATGTCTTCCCATAGATCCGATATCAACACTTATGAATTTGTAGTGAGCGTCGACAAGAGCCATTAAAACCACAGAAAAGGTATGTTTATAATTGTAAAACGACGAACCACTGTTGGGTGGTTTCTTAATTAAGATATGCTTGCCATCCAATGCACCAAAGCAGTGTGGAAATTGCCATATCTGTTCGAAATCTTTAGGTATCAATTTCCACATTTCCATTGTGGGTTGAGGCAAATACAATGTTTGCATTGTATTCCATATAGCGATTGATACTTCATTTACTATGTTTGAAACCGTTCGATCACTCATTCTGTAACTGTACGCAATACTTTTATAGCTACATAGGCGGACATTTGGTTCAATTTTTAGGGGGGCTATAATAATCCAATGTAAAGTGGACCGCAGGGGCTTCGCCCCCGCACCCCCACATGCTATAAACATATAACTAATACAAATATTAATAGCTATAATAGCTATCTCCTGATGCTAAATATCTGTAAATAAATAAATTTTGCAAATTACAATAGATACTATAGTTTTATACAAATGTAACATAACTTCAAACGTTCATTAAAAATATTTATGGAATATGTTTTAACTTTTTTTTATAATTAATTTAATCACAACTTATGTAGGACCTTGTATTGAAATTTCAAACTTTATATTAAAAATTTTATGAATTTTAGATTCTGAACGAAGTGATGAATATATTGATTTTACAATGATGTGTTTTTTTTGTTTTTTTTTTTTTTTTGTGTGTCTGTGTACAGCATAACTAGTCGAAATAATGCTTCAATTTCAAACTTCGGGGGTGGTTTCCGATGACAAAGTGAATATCCTTGATGCATTATAGAGGTCAAAATTAAACATTTTCTCACAGTTTTCAAAAAAATCGAGAAAAACAAAAAAAAGTGACGGAAAAACGCGAATTATAATACGCAAAATAATAATGATCTAGAAGCACCAACATCAGAAATTGATAATGAAATACACGTAAACAAAAATAGTGAACATGATATAAACGTAGACGAAACTGAAGATTCTGTTGAAGGTATGACAAATATTACACAATCATTGTCGTTCCAGAAATCGGGTTTTAAACAACCGTTCAAAAAAAAAAAGATGACATAAGTAACTTACTCCAGCAATCAATAGCAAGTCGAGAACAAAGGGCAAAAGAGAGAGCGCTGGAACGTAAGAAGTTAGAGGATTCGAAAACCCCAAATAATCCATTGTACCATTTTTTCATGTCAATGCACCACACTACACAAAAATTGTCACCAGCATCTCAATATTTCATAAAAAATGAATTATATAAAGCAGTTTCAAAAGCCGAGGCTAATCTCTTGAATATTCCAACAACATTTCAACAAACAATCCATGAGCAACCTCGGTCTACTGCTGCGTGGAGTTATGAACAGAACTCATCTTTAAGTTCCCACGAAACTTCTTCGTCTGACACTTATTACGTGAATACACAAACTTGTGAAAACAGTAATGACATGATAAATTATATTAGCAATTTTTCTGAATGAATTAGTTTGAGTTACTTCATTTTTATTTTTTAGTTATATCAATCATATTTTGTGTACTTTTTAATAATTTAAAATAAAGTATAAGTCTACTTTGGTATTGTATATTTTATTAAAAACGGTCTATTTTTTAATAATTTAAAATAAAGTATAAGTCTACTTTAGTATTGTATATTTTATTAAAAACGGTCTATTTTTCAATAATTTAAAGTAAAGTATAAGTCTACTTTAATATTGTGTATATTATTTAAAACACACAATATATAAAAATTTTTTTTTTATAATTAATGCGAATTAACTTTATGATATATGTATATTTTTTTTTTTATTTGAATTTTTAAATAAATATTTAAAATCTTACCTTAAGAACACAGCGAGTTTTTCTTCAGGATCAATAGGTCTTTGAGCATTACCCCCTTCAGAAAAAATAGTATCCTTTATAATATGGAGAACTTCATGAAATTGACATTTATTTAAGCGGAAGTAATTAGTAAATTGTTTTTCAGATAATTCCGTTGTCAAAACAAATTCTCCGTGACTCTTTCTTTTTTTCATAAAATCACTATTTCGCGACTTTTTTCGTTTAATTAAAGAATATAAAATCAATTCATTCAATTCCTCGTCAGAATCGGATTCCGAACTTAAGTCTAACTTCAATAATTCGTGAGCCATCATGTCGATCTCAAATGTTTTCATCGAATGACTACACGAAACTGCGTTAAAATATTGTGTAGTAATATTCGCTCACACGGGTCACGCAGTTGGGTCCTACGCTGACTTGTGCTGCGCTGCGCTGCATCGCCTACGTCTCAATTTGCGCCCTGCCTAATAGCTGTTAACTGTACACATGGTAACGCGCGTTGGATGGCGACGCGCGTTCAACGCAGTGATAACGCAAAAAACCTGTCAACGCGCGTCAGCCCAAGTTGACGCGCGTTTGAACATTGTACAGTTTTGCATTGACGTGTTCATTTGCAACGCGCGTTTTGAAGCGATAGGTTCTTGTTTTTCGATATTTTCGTTTGTCTTTTCGAAAAAGTTTTCTAAAAAATCAAAAATGGATAGTGAGGAATTTGATACTGATTTATTCATCGACGAAATTGAAAAAAGACCCCCAATTTGGGATATGACAAGTAGTGAATATTCAAATAAAATCAGTAAAAGAAAGGCTTGGGAAGAAATTGTTCTAATTTTTAGTGACCCAAGTGACACCGAAGAAAGAAAAAAATTCCATGGTAAGTATTATTAACTATTTTGTATTTTATAATTTGATATAACATTTAAATTCAATTAAATATATAATATAGACATAATTTATTTTGTTTCATGTTTTTTTTTGGAAAAAAATTCTATACATAAATTAATTATTTAAAACTATTATTAAAAAAAATACATATTGTTTGTTTTTAAAATAAAGTTTTATATACATTGTTGTACATCTATTTACTACTAAAAATTAATATAACTATTAAAATATTTTGTACCTATGTATAAATTTATATCATACGGTTTTGCCATTCGACGCTTCCTTCATTGGTGAAATAATCCATAAATTTGGCTCGAACATTATCTCCTACTCGTTAGCGCGTCCAGTTGTACATATTTCCAGTTAAACTTGATAGAGGTGCTGTAAAAAATGTATCTACATAACTGCAGCCATCTCGTGTTCTTACATAATTGTGGAGTACGCAAATTGATTTCACAATATATTCTGCAAAATCGATGTCCACGTCTAGTGGACGATGTAATATCCGCCATTTATTACTAATAATACCAAAAGTACACTCAATGTATCTTCGTGCTAACGTTAAGCGATAATTAAAAACTTTTTTTTTCGTACGATAATAACTTTCCACCGTATGGACTCATTAAGTTCTCCAACATACCGAAAGCTTCATCAGCTACTATGACATATGGCAATATGGTTTCATCTGAATTGTTAATAGGACTTGGATCAGGAATATTCAACGTTTTTTCAGTTAGTTTTGAATATAAAGTGGATTCTTTGAAAATTCCTGAGTCACTATTTTTACCATAAGCACCAATGTCCACCCAAGTAAAACAATAATTAGCATCGCATAATGCCAATAAAACAAGCGAAAAAAAAATGTTTATAATTATAATAAAGCGAACCAGAATTTTGTGGTTGTATCATACGTATGTGTTTCCCGTCTAGTGCTCCAATGCAGTTTGGAAATTTTGCATGTATTTCAAATCCTTTAGAAATTTCTATCCACTTATCCTTAGTGGGTTCCGGCATGACCATATTTTTCAATTTTCTCCAAATCACTTCACAAACACGATGAATAATACCAGACGCAGTAGACTTTCCAATCTTATATTCATAGTGTAACTCACTAATAGAACACCCACTTGCTAAGTATCTGTAAAATCCATAATATTAATTTTTAAATTTATGATATTTTTATATATTATAGGGGCAACATTACAAAAAAAATGGAAAAGTCTTCGTGATAATTATGTAAGGAAATCAAAGAAATGTAAAATTGTTAAATCAGGATCGGGAGCAAAAAATCTACATATATACATTTTGAGAGATTAAGATTTTTGCAAAAATCGATTGAAAAAAATATTACTGAAAGTAGTTTCTGTGCAAACGACGAAAATTCAAAAAGATCTGCCGATACAAATGATGAAAATGAAACTTTCAAATCTCCCAACAACATCCAATATAGAAGCACAAAAAAATTAAAACTTAGCCCAGCTGACGAGCATTTTGCTAATTTACTAGAAAGAAGTATAGCTCAAAAGCAAGTTCCAGAAAAACAAGAAGATGAAGAAGACAAACTATTTTGTTTGTCCTTATTGAAAGATATCAAAAAAGTACCAGAAACCAAACGTCTGAAACTCAAAATTGATATATATATATAATTTAATACTACAAAATCAAACAATATCACCACCTAGTAGATATCACTCTCCAATGTATAATCACCAATACATGCCAAGTAACATTGTATACCCAAACTATGATACTACTACATAATATGACACACCCGCACGCAGACATCATCAAGATTATACTACTGTAGAGAAAAACAATTATCAACATCAATTGACTTCATTATCTTCACCTTCTCCAACACCATCAAATGTCAGTGAAGTTTCTCAAGAATCAATTATGGATTTATTTGAAGAAAATTATTAACAAGTTTATAGTATAAAAAGTATTAAATACAATTTTTAATATTAATTATGTAAAAATCATTAATAAATAAGTTTTCATTTTTAAAAATGTTTTAGTTTCAAAGTATATTTCAAGTTAAAGTAATTTGTTATGTTTGTAAAATAAAAATTAAAGTACATACCTCAGAGTTATTATAAGTTTTTCTTCAGGTGAAATGCAATACCTAATTGCACTTTCATCAGCAGTAAGTTCTCCCTTTATTAGTTCCAACAAGTCATCAAAAGATTGAATTGACATTCTGAAGTAGTTGAAAAATTTAGGTTCATAATTCCTAAGACTCGGATAAAGCGTAATGTATAAGCTTGAGGTAAGTCTATTTTGTAAAATAGGATGAACCCAATATTTTCATGCTTTTTGTCTACGACGCAGTCTTCTTCGATACAGTATCCATAAACAAATCGCATCTGCAACATCCATCTTCGACAGAATACAATACTCGATTGACTACGGTATAAGCGCACATTTAATTCGCGCGTAAATTCAGTAATGTGAACAGTGGTAACAATGTCGGCGCGCGTTTAACGCCTCTCATGTGAACTAGCCCTTAGTAGTATGTATGTTCACAGCCAGCTTTTACGTAGTAAAAAAAAATGTTCAATACAGTGATTACACAAAATTGTTCGTCTATTTGCCCCTTGCACAAAAATATTTACCGCATCCACTATTTTTTTATTAGATTTTCTTGAAATATTATTTTTATAAAATTTAGCGATATATGATTGCAAAATTAAAAAAACAGACAATTTTAACACTTAATGTATATTATAAATACATAGTAACTTATACGTAATAATATATTGTAAAACAAATAATTGAATTGGGAATTTCGAAAAGGACCCATCTCGAAATTTTACCAAAATAGATTTTTCATTTACACATATAGACCGATATTTTATGAGCGAAAAGGGACCATATCCGTTTTCTATTGTGATGAAATAAACATCCTATTTTTAGAAAAATTTCGAAAAAGACTCATCTCGGTGATATGAGTCCTTTTCGAAATTGTTTGATATAATATGATATTTTTATTTTTATTATTGACTGCTGCCTTCGTTTCTAATCGATAATTGTTATCGTCGTGATTGTGACATAAACGAAAACAATATTACTACTTCTCAGACATTTGTTCAGTTAACTTCAGTTTACACAGTGAAATTATTCTTTCACGTATAAAATAATTTGTCATTTCACATATTCGTATATTATTAAATATGAGTGAATCTAGCAGTTCAGATAGTGACAATTATCAAGACAAAAAAAAGAGAAAAGGTGTTAAAAACACTGAACTTTATAAACACGTAGTTATTAAAAAAGCAAAGGTAAAAGGGCTTCTTCATGAAAACCATGCTGGCAAAATCATCATGGCCAGGAAAACCGGAGACAGCTGCAATTAGGTTTTTAATTTTAATATTTTTTTTCTTTATAGTTTCATGAGTATATTTTGTGTATAATATATATATATAATTTGTCATTAATATGATTTTATTATAATAAGAAATATTGCTATAATACACACAGGTATTATGTATGATTCTTACTAAGCATTTGACGAATGAATATGTATATTTATGTGTTCGTAATCGAACAACTGTAATTTATTTTTAATTTTAGATATTTTTTCCCGTGAGACCTATATTTTCATTATCTTTATTGACTTAATTAATTAAAATTAATATAGATAGTAATAAACTCAATACCTATTAAAGGTACCACTGTTGTAGATTTCTCCCAATATTTAATATTTTAATACTGGATAACCCATAATGCAATAAGACTTCTAAAATAGTACATAAGCATGTGTAGAGCGTATTACCTACAATGCTATTGAAAATAATATTAAATACCTAATAAATTTAGTTAAATATTTTATTTTATTTCAAAACAAGTTTAGTAATCTACCTACTATTTTTATTTTATAAAGGTGCATTCGAAAATGTTTTGACATATCTGATGGAACTAAGGTTGTTATTCTTAATCGAATAAATAATTTTAACACCAAAGACGAACAAGACACGTATCTGCAAGCTCTTATTGATTCGAGTTCTGTAAGGGATACGTCAAAACGGCAAAATGTCGAGAATCCAAAACCTAAGATGTATTCTTTTAAGTATTTCATCGAAATTGATGGAAGCAAAAACCAAGTATGTAAAAAAGCATTTTTAAGTTTGCATGGCGTAACTAATAAAAGAATCAAGAGACTACAACTTCTCAAAGTGTCCGGTAAAAGTCCCCACGGTATGCGCGGAAAATCTGTAGGGTCTAGAAGTAACGTTGTGCCACCAGAAACGTGTGCTCTAATCCACCATTTTGTGGAATCCATTCCAGTTAAACAAACTCATTACTCCAATAATATAGTTGTTCGTTACCGGCTATTATCGAGCATTTGGCCGGACAACTATAATAATAAAATGTGTTGTTCAAAGGATTGAGATGAGTTCGTAACAATGACAAGAGGTTGTATAAAGATAAATAATATTATATTGATGCCGTCAACAAAGTGGCGCTTACGCGGACGTCTCCACGGGACCACGACACGCAGAATGACAACTGTTGCGCCAGAATAATTCATACGAATTATGTAGTCAACTACTCTGACTCGCATCACTAGTCTCGAGGTGGGTGACCAAAATACGGAACATAATATAACGCAAATGTATAGTATAATAATGTGAGTCTATTGGACAATATATAAATACCTATAAAATACAATGATAAATACGGGCGCCCAAAATTGGTAATAATATATAACACAAATAAATAATATTATAATAAATAATATGATCAATCGATCAATATGTAAACAAAACAATAATTAAAATACGATAATATAAATTGATAGTAGAAATGATAATGGAAATGATAATAGTCGATCACCCGGTAAGACGATGAAGTGGACTGGACGGTCACTGGCATGGACTGCAGTGCTGCCTCCTGGAACCGTTTGACACGAATACTGCAATGTTCCCACGACGGCGACGTGAAACGACGGGCCCTCCAAACTTCAACGGGGAATCCCGCGTTAACCACCCGACGCTCGTCCGCGTCAGCAAAACAACATGGCAACCCGCACCTGACAATCGAAACAATAGTTCGGTTGCGGTAGTGGGTTCCCCACAAACAATGTGGTACGGAACGGGCGTTCACGCCGCCAAAACCGACACACGACGTAATGACACACGACGGTGTCGTCAATTTGCACAATTAATGTGGTTACGCGAACACCGAACGGCCGCGCGATCAGCGCCGACACTTACGCCCGTCACAAGAGGGCCCAAAACAATGGAGGTAACGGACAAGTCACCGACACAACGACAACGAACCCGTAATGGCGCAATCGCCTACGACGATCGAAGACGCCAAAATCCGTCCGAACAGGACGACGCGTAAAACAGACCGGCGTAGGCACTCGTGCACCACAATACAACACAGCACGCACCGGTCGCGAGAGGCGAGACGAGAAGTTTCTCGTAGACTGGCTGGTGCGTATATTATTACGCGCCGCGACCGTCCAAGCTGCGATTACGACGACGATAGTTGATAAAGATCGTCAAAACCTGTAGTAATCTGGCTGGACTCTGGACTCTGTATTGCCGTCGGTGCAAATCGTCGGGCACGAAATTGCGGCTCAAACATCCTCCCCCCCATGGGAGGCTCAGGCTCCCATAGAAATCGAACGGATTGGATTGAATGGGCTGCAGCGACGTCTTGAGATGATGCATGACCGGAGTGATACTAATTATCATTTCATTTTACATAAGGAAAAGGAACATGTTGAATATAAAATTACAAATAATACACAATAATCGAATGAAGATACATAAATGTTAAAACCAATGACACATATGGTGCCCACACATTAGATATGAAGTCAGAGTAGCTAGTGATTGAATAATTGATAAGTGGTAGTTTATTTGAGAATATATAAAAATTAGAACTGGAAGCTATGTTTTGGGGATAAGCATTCAATCAACGATCAATTTTGTGAGGTTGTTAAGAATTCGAAACGCTAGTGGGTGGGTAATACCACTACTTTAGCCACCGGTCGAGTGATATGGCCGTTGCACGTCAACACCCGTACGACACGTACAACACCGTCGTTGCCAGGTAACAGTTCAAGGATACGTCCGAGACGCCATTCCAGTGGTGGAGATTGGTTATCGATTATAACTACCATGTCGTTGACCTTGACGTTGGGTGCTTCAGTAGTCCATTTCGATCTCCCTTGAAGCGACGTCAGATATTCCGTTGACCAACGTCGCCAGAATGCCTGATGGCATTGGTCAAGAAGCTTCCAACGTTGAGTTAAACTGACGCGTGACTCAAACGATACTCGGGGAGGTACAGCCAACAACGGTTGCCCGATTAGGAAATGTCCAGGAGACAAATATTCAAGGTCAGCGGGGTCCGTGGTTAATGGGGTCAATGGTCTCGAATTGAGTACTGCCTCAACACGCGTAAGTAAGGTAGTGAATTCTTCGTACGTGAGTACATGGGTACCCATGGTACGGATCAACAATCGTTTCGTTGACCGGACCGCTGCCTCCCATAGGCCACCGAAATGCGGTGCACTTGGGGGGTTAAAATGCCATTGACACGATGTGCGCGCTTGAGAAATGGTGCGTTGACCGTCTGGACTGTTGATCAGTAACTGAAGTTGCTTGTCCGCGCCAACAAAGTTCGTGCCGCAGTCCGAAAATATTTCTGACGGTAAGCCTCGTCGCGCAACAAACCGGTCAAAGGCGGCAAGGAATGCTTCAGTGGACAGCCCTGTAACCACTTCTAAATGGACAGCTTTAACCGACAAACATACAAAGACGGCGATCCACACTTTATATACTCGAGATTTTCGAAGTTGCACTTCACGCATTTGAAGTGGGCCGGCGTAATCAACCCCTACCCTCGCGAACGGCCTACTTTGCTGAACTCGTGCGGCTGGCAAATCTGCCATTATAGGTTGCGGCGGTTTCGCATCAAAACGCACGCAGACCGGACATGCGCGTGTGACGGTGTGTAACACAGATTTGATTGACACAATCCAGAAATCACGCGATATAAGGGCCGTCATTATTCGCGGACCAGCATGACACGTAATTTTATGCCATCGGCGGCATATTAACAACGACAAATGCGATTGTTTCGCTAATAACATGGGGTGTTTACTACCATAATTTAAATGTGAATGGCGCAATCGCCCACCAACGCGAATCACCCCAGATGGGTCTAGGAACGGACGTAGTCGTGATAGGTGTTTCGATGACACACGTGCTGACGTCAATAGTTCGTGTGCTAAAGTTTTATAGAAACATCGTTGAGACATGATGACCAGCTTGCTGATGGAGTCATCGAGTTCGGTGCGCTGTAGTGCCCCAATGGCAGGCCGAGGGTGTTTCTTACATGCTTGAAGAAAACGATAAATGTAGGCAACTACGCGGACCAGCCGGTCATATGATGAGAAACTGTCATACCATTCTGATGGCTGTTCAGTGCTGAGCACTAGAGCTACAGGCCGCGTCTCAGGTAGTTCGGGTATCGGGATCGACGGTACAGTCACGTCCCAGCTCGCCGCGTCATCGTGGAGGAACCGAGGACCTTGCCAATATAGCGATAGACTAGATAACACCGAAGGTAAGACGCCGCGCGAGGCACAATCTGCGGGGTTTTCTTCCGACTTTATGTGGAGCCATCGACAGTCAGGCATTAGAGAAATGATTTGATGGACGCGATTGGAAACGTATACCTTAAATGACGTATGTGGATTTTTCAACCAAGACAATACGATGGCTGAATCACTCCATGCGTACAAATCGACGATGTTTAAATACGATTTAAGGGTTGCCCGTATTCGACTCATCCATCGAGATAGCAATAACGCGGCGTTCAGCTCCAACCGCGGAATCGACAAGGGTTTTATCGGCGCCAGCTTCGTTTTTGTCCCGACGAGAAAAATGTTGCTAGAATCAGAATCATGGTCTAACATCTTTATGTATAAAACTGCAGCGTAACCGTGCTGTGAGGCATCGCAAAATCCCAATAGTTGACACGGCGATCCACGACGGGAATTGAAATGACGAGGTACCTTCAGGTCGTTAAGGGATGGCAGGTCTGATACAAACGATTCCCAATCCCGCGAGATGTCATCCGGAAGGGGGTCATCCCATGATGCCTTCGCCGACCATGTGCGCTGCATAATGCATTTCCCGTGAAAGATTGCGGGTGCAAACAGTCCTAAAGGATCGTAAATCCTCGCGATCATGGACAGCAATCCTCTTTTCGTGCAAATGATCGGCAACAAATTAGGACGAAGGGCACACGAAAACGAATCGTTGGTCGGATGCCACTGAAGGCCGAGTACTTTTATACCGCTGTTATCTGCGGCGTCAAACGAATGTGGATAATTTACACAATGGTCGGCAGGCACGGCGGTTAACACGTCGGGTTCGTTACTGGACCATTTTTTTAATTCTAGCCCCGCGCGATTCAGAATTGAAATTAGGCTGGATTGGAATTTTAAAACATCGGTAGTGGAATCAGCGCCAGCACACACATCATCGACGTATGTCTGGTTTAGCAACGCGTCACGAACGTCGTCATAATCAGTGCAATCATTAACGGCGATTGCCTTAAGGACGCGAAGTGCTAGAAATGGGGCACAGTTTGTCCCGTATGTCACTGTATCAAGTTCATACTCAACGAGTTTTTCGAACGGAGACGACCGCCAAAACACGTGCTGGAGTGTACGGTACTCCGGTAGGACCAATATTTGGCGGTACATTTTACATATATCTGCCGTAAAAACTATCTTTGGTACACGAAAACGGGTCAGTACATCGACGATGTCTTGTTGTAATTTGGGGCCCTGCAATAGACATTCGTTTAATGACAAACTTCGAGATCCCTTCGCAGACGCGTCAAATACGACGCGGATCTTGTTGTCGCCATCTGCAGGTCGATATACGGCGTGGTGCGGTATGAAGTATGTCCCGGGTGTTTTTGCCACCGACATATGACCTAGTGATAAGTATTCGGACATGAAATTGGAATATAACTCTCGTAGTTTGGAGTCCTTCGACAGTCGTTTCTCGAGATTTTCAAAGCGTTTGATCGCGTGTTCACGGGAACCTGGAAAACTTAGCGAAGACAAGGCTGTGCGCGTCGGTAATGGCACGGCGAATCGTCCAGACGGCAGTCGCTTGTGTTCCGCTACAAATACTTCTTCACAACGGCCATCATCCGTGAACGAAGGCGGCGGCATCGCGGGTTCCTCAGCACGCCAAAAATTCTCGATTAAATCTTGAATTGAGACGGTTAATGACACAGGGAGCGATGCGTGACACTCGACATAAGTTTGGAGCACCGGCCCGATCAGAATCCATCAGAAAATAGAGCTGAACGCTGTGGGTAGATCGGCAGCTACAATCACTTTCCGGCCGTCCATTATTTGCGCGAACAAGTCGGCACCCAATAACATGTCAACGGGAGAAGCAATATTAAACGTCGGATCTGCAAGGGCCAGGTTCGCGAATCGATCCTTGACGCTGGTGTCTAGAGATCGACGTGGCATGTTGGACGTGATCGACGGCATTACCCACGCCTTTGTTTGCAATTGTGGCTCCGTAGCAAATCTTGGTTGGACGACACAATCGACCATACCTCGGACATCAGCAACTGTTGCACCGGATAGGCCAGTGATCGGTGCTGTCCAGTTTGTCAGCCGTAGTCCTAAACGAGTAACACAGGACACAGTTATGGCACTTATTTGGGATGCTGAATCGACGATGGCACGGACCGTCTGCCAGGTGCCACAATGGTCACGAATATGAATGAGAGCGGTGCCCAATAGCACGGCTGATGAATCGTCCTTCCTGTATGTCGTTGATGCAGCACAGAAGGGCGCATCGTCGCTAGACGGAGCGCTCTCTGACTGGCGTCGTGTTGAAAACCCATGAAGCAGCGTATGGTGTTTCTTTGAACATGTTGCACAGCGAAGTTTTGAATGACACTTGTTGGCCCAATGATTGGTCGATAAACACGCGTAGCACACGCGGTTATCACGAGCCCATTTGTTGCGGTCCTCGACCGACAACGACGCGAATTTTCGACAATCAGTAATAGTATGCCTTTCACGGCAGTTCGGACAGGAGTCACTCTTGGAGCTCGATGGCTTCGAAACGACTAACGATGTAGTGGTTGGTTTGAACGGAACCTTCTTGACGAACGCGTTGCTATGTGATGTAGACTGTAGTCGATTATTGGGCCTTTTCTGATGATCTCCGGCAATCTCCAAAATCGCTACACGGGACTGTACAAAATTCAGCAAGTCAGTCACAGTCGGAAACTCCGGAGGGGCGGACGACTCGAATAATTTTCGTGTGGATGCCGGGAGACACCGAAAAGCCATGGAGAACACTATGAATGATCCGAGGTCCCTGATGTTCAATGCATTTAATAACGCAATATTCTCGGAAAAGAGCGATACAAAATTATTGAGATCGAACAACGTTTCTTGCGAAGACACCGGTGCGTTGAGTAACTTGTCGATCAATGCATGCGCGACTAATCGCGGGCGATGAAAACGCGACGATAACGTGGACCACGCGAGGTCGTAATTGTCATTGGACACGGTTATATTGCGTATGGCGTCCGCTGCAGCACCCTGCAAACATCCGATCAAATGTTGCATTTTATCGATTTTCGGTATGTCGGTCCTATCGCCAACAAGCGCGGAGAACCGATCGCGGAACGTGGGCCAATAATTAAAATCACCATGGAACGACGGTAACGGGATTTCAGGTAGTCTAGATGTTGGTTTAACTGCTGCATCGCTGGCATGATTTTGTCCACCCAGGCCGCGCTTAGCAATCTTAATATTATCGTAATTGCCCTGCATGGCGACTGCCGTAATTGTATTGATAATAGAAAGCACTTCGGCTGGCAACTCGGCTGAATATTCGCTTTCGGCATTTATTTCCAATAAACTGTCTAACACATCATTGTCCGCCGCTTCGAATTGTGCCCATAAATCATCCAACGTCGCAGCCGCTATATGCAGTTCATCCATAAGACTAGGATCATTTTTCGCGCGTTTAGCGAGACTGTCAATTGATCGGATTTTTTTTACGGCGATAGTGCGCTTTGTGTCAGCTCTAGTGGCAAGACGTCTGACGCGTTTTATTTCTTTATCTTCTGCTGTCTCGACCATGTTGACTGTTGTCTGAATATGACGCGAAATCAACGGAGAAAATTGGCAACAATCGACCGAAGACAAGGAGACAATAACTAACGGGACAAATTAGGTACCTATCACGATCCAGGTATAACCTATTGAAATGCGCGCTGTTATATATAAATACACAAAAATAATAATAATAAACCCAGAGAATAATAATAAATATTAATTAGACAAACAATAATTTGAAATGACGAATGCGACACTAATGTCGACTTGAATAAATTATTTGAAATCGAAATTATAGTTAGCAGTAATCGCTGAATTGTGAATAACAGAAAGGGTCACTCGTTGATTGAATACTCGAAACCAGAACGCTAATTAAATAAATAAAGAAACCACGCTCTGCTACCAAATGTTGCGCCAGAATAATTCATACGAATTATGTAGTCAACTACTCTGACTCGCATCACTAGTCTCGAGGTGGGTGACCAAAATACGGAACATAATATAACGCAAATGTATAGTATAATAATGTGAGTCTATTGGACAATATATAAATACCTATAAAATACAATGATAAATACGGGCGCCCAAAATTGGTAATAATATATAACACAAATAAATAATATTATAATAAATAATATGATCAATCGATCAATATGTAAACAAAACAATAATTAAAATACGATAATATAAATTGATAGTAGAAATGATAATGGAAATGATAATAGTCGATCACCCGGTAAGACGATGAAGTGGACTGGACGGTCACTGGCATGGACTGCAGTGCTGCCTCCTGGAACCGTTTGACACGAATACTGCAATGTTCCCACGACGGCGACGTGAAACGACGGGCCCTCCAAACTTCAACGGGGAATCCCGCGTTAACCACCCGACGCTCGTCCGCGTCAGCAAAACAACATGGCAACCCGCACCTGACAATCGAAACAATAGTTCGGTTGCGGTAGTGGGTTCCCCACAAACAATGTGGTACGGAACGGGCGTTCACGCCGCCAAAACCGACACACGACGTAATGACACACGACGGTGTCGTCAATTTGCACAATTAATGTGGTTACGCGAACACCGAACGGCCGCGCGATCAGCGCCGACACTTACGCCCGTCACAAGAGGGCCCAAAACAATGGAGGTAACGGACAAGTCACCGACACAACGACAACGAACCCGTAATGGCGCAATCGCCTACGACGATCGAAGACGCCAAAATCCGTCCGAACAGGACGACGCGTAAAACAGACCGGCGTAGGCACTCGTGCACCACAATACAACACAGCACGCACCGGTCGCGAGAGGCGAGACGAGAAGTTTCTCGTAGACTGGCTGGTGCGTATATTATTACGCGCCGCGACCGTCCAAGCTGCGATTACGACGACGATAGTTGATAAAGATCGTCAAAACCTGTAGTAATCTGGCTGGACTCTGGACTCTGTATTGCCGTCGGTGCAAATCGTCGGGCACGAAATTGCGGCTCAAACAACAACAATAATAATAACAGTACATAATAATAACAAATAATAATAACATTGATAATACGCAAATAGAGATATCATAAATACCGATCGGCACATACGCCACGGTCGGGACGGTCAGTATCGGCGGCGTTAGTGGTGGCAGCAGCTGATACGGCAGTGTTGATACAGAACGAAGCGGCGGCACTCGAACACAGCGGATGATCGGATTACGTAAGGCGTAACTTTACGTAATCACGTTATCGAAGGCGGCGTTACGCCACCAGCACGAAACGACGAATTCGCCGGTCGCGGTGCGAAATACGGCACATCGACAGTATTCAATAATTGCGGGCCGAATGACAGCACGAACAAAAGAAAAGGGCACAGTATAACTATGAATAAGTATAAATATCACGCATTCACCCCACGAGATGATCGCGAAGACAGGGCGACAAAGTGAACGGCCTGACGCACGGACCGCTCAAAGGAGAGCGTAGGAACGACTGGTGTTGACGGCGACGACTTTGCCGAGGTCAATGACCGCGCGATGCGCTGTAGACATAAATACTTTTGGGCCATTTATGTCTGATGACTCTACCGCTGAAAGAACTGCTTTACATGAAGTATTTCCAAAAGCAATACTTCTTCTTTGTATTTTTCATGTACTTCAAGCCACCTGGAGATATTTATGGGATTCCAATCATGGTATTCCTTTAAAATTCCGTTCAATTCTTTATTCTGGAATAAAGAAAATGGTGTATGCAGAAAATAATGATGAATTAAATATTAGTTTTAATACAATATTGCAAGACCCTTTGACAAACGAATTCCCGCGATTTAGAACATATGTTGAAAGATTATTTGAGAGGAAAAGTGAATGGGAAATTTGTTTAAGAGTTAATTTAATAACAAGGGGGCAAAATACTAATAACATTAGTGAAGCTGGCGTAAAAATCATGAAAGATGTTGTACTAGATCGAACAAAAGCATACTCTCCAGTTCAATTGTTCTTTTTTGTTGTTCAGGACTTGGACACATTTTATAAAATGAAAATTCTAGATGTAGCAGCAAACCGCCCACCTCAATATCTAAAAAAAAGATTTTTAATTACAAAAATACAACAAAAATCATTAAAATATGAAGCTATACAATCAAGTGACTCACTTTACTTAGTCCATAATACACTGAAAAATACCACATACAATATTGATCTAGATACTGGCTTATGTTCATGCCCACAAGGAAATACTGGTAAACCCTGTAAACATCAAATATTTGTAGTGAAAGATTTAAAGAGAGAACTTGGTCTTTGTTTACCTGTAACAGAAGAAATTAGGAACAAACTCCATGTAATAGCAACAGGATGTTCAGAGATTCAAGATGGATATACCATCCATCTTGAATCTCTGAACATCCTGCTCCACTTCTGAGAAAATTACAACTGACAAGTGTATTAATGTACAACATGATCACGCTGAAATTGAGAAAGAAAATGATCAAATCTTACAAAGTAATTTAATTACAGAAAATGCTTCATACGATTATAATGTCACTTAATTTAATGAGATGATTGAAAAAATTAAAACAACATGTTTATCTGATGTTGAATATTTTTTACCTGGAATGAATAACATGGTTAAATCATTTGATAAAACAATACGGACACATTCTTCTTTACTGTCAGCTATGATGACATTTGGGAAGTATTCTGGTGTTGAACCAAATTCTAAACGTATGAAACTTATTGGTAACAAACATATTGGAATACAACCCACAGCTTGTTCAAGACGTTCTACACAAATCGGTGGAAGAAAAGACTTGGCAGCAGGGAGAGTCCCTAAATGGAAACGTGTTACTGAACATGGGTACACACAAAAACCATCTTCGAGTAAGCTACCTAGGACAAAACTTAATATAAAATCATTCAATCGATCAGAGTTGCCATCAAAAATATCAAAAGCCCCTCATAAACTATCTCATTGTGTCGAACAAAATAAATCATTAGGATCAATTAATCATTAAGCAAAATTATTATTATACTTATTATACTTATTATTATATATTAATTTATTATACGATTTTTAATTTTTATTTTTATTTTGAGTTCCTATAATATAATATATTAAAAATTGAAAATTGAAAAATTAAACAATAAATCAATTGTAGTACTCTTACAAAAATAGAATATATATAAAAAAAAATAACAATATATATACTTACTACTCATTTATTTACCTATTTCCATTTTCCATTTTTCCAATTTTGCCGTCAAATATTGTATTATACTATATTGTTATTAGTTAATCATAAGCTTTATTAATTCTTGAGTAATATACTATGGTAATATACTAATATTTAATATTTATATTTTTTAATAAAAATTAAAAGAACATATTGTACATTTGTACCTAATATAAAATCATTAAAATTAAATTATCGTCGTTATCATGATTCACGGCACTTATCACAGAACATATCGACATATCAAACATGAACTCTGATAAAGATTACATGTTAAATTGGTGGAGTGGTGGGAGGTATATTAGGAGCCGCGATGGCACGATTTAAAATTTCGCGGACGGAGTCGTTATAAATACAGTCGATTACAGCACCAAAGTGTTATCATTTTTATTTATCATTGTTATCACATAATAATATAATAGTGTCACCTATATCTAAATACCTAAATCTTACTTGACAAAATAAATTATTATTAATAATTATTTTTAAATTATTACAAAATTTATTTTGTCATGTTAAATAAATTATTATAATTGTTAACGCTGAATAACAATAAAATTATAAATATTACCGGTCGCGGAGGACAGCTGGTCACACACACACACACACATAATTATTGTTTTATTTTTGTATGTTTTAAATTGTATTCCGTGTGAATTATATAATATATAGATAACCGCCGCTATTGCACGCCGCCGGATCGGCTGCGCAAATATTATTAGCACGGCCGCCGTGACTTTTGTCTCGTACCGTACGTTGTTCCGACTCCATATCATCGCGTACTTAATAATATTATTTTATAAAGTTTTTATTCAAAGGTTTTACCATCATTTTTTTTATATATATAATTGTCGCGCCAGAAGGGCCTTACACTACAATTATTGTTTTTTTCTTGGTGCTAATTGCTAAAGGCATCTGATATTTATATTTTTTTTTTTTTTTTTTTTTTTATTGTTTAAGCATCAACTGCAAGGTTATTAGCTTCACTATTATTACATTTTTACATTTTACATTTTAGGTTCTACATTTTACGGTATTATAAGTTATTGGACAATTCGATTATATACAATTAAAAACAAGTATTACAAATAAACAAACTTATTATATGCTGTTATACAATTCAATTTCTTTAAGGTATAAAATTGTGTTTCGCCAGTTAGAAAAAGGACCAATAGCATCATACAGGTTGTCAGGGATGTTGAAGTCTCTTCTGGTTGTATTAAAGTTTGGGCAGTGGACAATGATGTGTTTGATAGAGTAGTTGATGTTGCATGTAGGGCATAGGGGTGGATCTGTTTTAGCCATGAGATGTCCGTGTGTGAATTTGGTATGGCCGATTCTTAAGCGATTAAGAATTACCTCATTTTTCCTATTTAGGTCGGTGTATTTTGGCCAGAGTTCGACAGAGTGTTTAATTTCTCTAAGTTTGTTTTCCGTGGTGTTGTGCCGTTTTGTGTTCCACCATTCAACGCAGTATTTATTTATATTCCTCTTTATGTCAACAAGTGAGGAAAAGGGGATTAATTCACTGTTTGGACTCATAATTGCATTTCTAGCTGCTTCATCTGCCTTTTCATTTCCCTTTATGTCGCAATGACCAGGGATCCATACGAATTGAATATCTTTGCTTGATTTTGAAAGAAGGTTGCTAATTAGTATAGCCAATGGCTCTGAAAGTATTATTGATTGCAGATTAGCTAAGGCACTAAGTGAGTCGGAACATATATCAATTTTGGTATCTTGAATCTGTAGAGCTAATTGGACTCCTTTATATAAGGCCAGATATTCTGCTGTATAAATGCTGTTGTACATGTTAAGTTTGAACTGCTTGGTTTCGTTGAGGTGGACTATTGCAAGTCCTATTCCCATTTCAGTTTTAGAAGCATCGGTGTAGATCTGAGTACTGGTACTGGAACTATGTATAAGTTCGTTGAATAAATTATTGTAGATAATATTTGAGGTTTCTTTTTTCGAGTGAACTGTTAGGCTTGTATCAACACGATAATTTGGTTGTTTCCAAGTAGGTATCAGGCAGTTTTCACGTTGGCAAATTTCACTGGCTACGATATTAATTTCCATCATCTCTAGCTGAAGTCTTAGTCCTAATGGTTTTCTTAGTTTAGGATTGAGTTCGTATATTTTGGAAAAACGATTTTTATTTAAAAAATGAATGGTTGAATTATTTGGTGTAGATAAGATACGAGCTATATAATTAAGAGATAATTTGAGTCTACGGAAATGAAGTGGAGGTTCTCCAGTCAGGGAGAGCAAACTTAATATCGGGCTGCTTTTAAAAGCTCCAATTGACAATCTCAGTCCTGCGTTGTGGATTGTGTCAACTATTTTTAAGATTTTTGAGTCTGAATTACCATAACAAATTGAACCATAATCTAGTTTGGATCTTACCAGCGATCTATATACATTTAATAGTATAGTGCCTTCGGCACCCCATTCATAATGACTTAAGGTTTTAATGACATTGAGGCTTTTGTATGCATTTTTTTTTAGTGCCATAATATGAGATTTCCAAGTAAGCTTTGTGTCAAAATTTAGACCTAGAATTGAAATGTCATCTACAAATGTTAAACGAGTAGTACCAAGAAACAGTTTCGGTTTGGTTAATTTCCTTTTGTTAGAAAAAAGAATGCATTTGGTTTTTAGAGGCGAGAAAATAAAGCCAGCTTTGAAGCACCATTCGGAAAGGTCATTTAGGCATTTTTGGAGTAATCTAGTCATATCAGAAATTTGTGTACCTCGAATGTATAAGTGGGTATCATCAGCAAAAATAATTGATTTTACAGGATTGGAAATAGTATTGGGAAGGTTATTGATTGCCGTCTGAAATAAAAAAATGCCGAGAGGGGAGCCCTGCGGTACTCCATTTTCTAACACAAAAGTATTAGAAGTAAGATCTCCAATTTTTACTTGGAAGGATCGTTGGTTTAAGAAGTTAGTTAGAAATATTATCATGTTTCCATGTATGTTCCAATTTTTAAGTAGATTGATAACTCTGTATCGCCAAACAGTGTCGTATGCCTTTTGCAAATCGAGGCTTATTAAGATCATTGATTGTTTGTTTGCTAGAGTTTCTATGACTTCAGTTTCAATTTTTACATGACAATCAGTGGTAGAGTGGTGTTTTCTAAAACCATGTTGACTTGGTGAAAGGAATTTATGTTGAGTTGCATACCAATTAAGTCGGTTGTAGATTATTTTTTCTAATAGTTTGCTCATACAGCAGAGTACTGATATTGGTCGATAACCTGTAGGTTCAAATCTATTTTGATTCTTTTTTGGAATAGGGGTGATGATGGCATTTTTCCATTTGATTGGGATTATGCCCGTTTCCCAAATTTGGTTGTAGAGATGAAGTAATAACATTTTGCCACTTGATGGTAGGTTTTGTAAGAATATAAAAGGAATTTTATCGGACCCACAGCTTTTACTTTTTTTACCACGAAGACATAGTTCTATTTCAGGCAAGGTAATCGGTTCATTCAAGATGCTGCCCTGGCCATGGTTGGGTTGGAAGTTTGTTGAGGTATTTATATATTTTTCTTTTTCTTGTTTGTACTTAAGGAAGTCGTTGGTTAATGAAGCGTCACTACTGTTGGAGTAGAAGTATTGGCCTATTGATTGACTGAGGTTCAGTAAGTATGACATTTTCAGATAGAATAGTTTTAATTTGGGTCATAGGAATACCTTTAATGATTTTAATTTTTTTCCAAATATTGGTTGTTGACTCTTTGCTATTGAGGTCTGTCGTGAATTTTTCCCAAGCTTTTTTTTTTCGTTTTTTATTAAATATCTGACTAATGCTTTGTTCTTTTTAAATTCAATGAAGTCGTGGAAATCGTGTGTACGTTTAAATTTATTGAAGGTTGTTTTTTTATTCCTTATTGCATGTTTGATAGTTTTATTCCACCATGGTACTGGAGGTCGTTTGCCAGAATAACTATTTTGCTCGAAAATGTTTGAAGCCGTATTATAAATTAAATTACTAAGTTTCTCCGTATTGTCTTCCACATTATTGTTATTTGAGAAGGAAAAATCATAATTTAATATATTTTTTTCTATTTCAGTTTGATAGGTATCCCAGTTGGTATTGGTCAGTTTCCATTTGAGACTGCGAGTGTGTTTGTCACCAGAGTCGGTATATTTAAGTGTTAATTTAATTGGAAAATGGTCGCTACTCGAGAGCTCTGGCATAGTGCCCCATTCAATATGGGGTGAAATAGTTGACGACGAAAGAGAGAGATCAATTGCTGAGAGATTGCCGGTGCTAGCACTTATTCTAGTTGCTTGACCATTGTTGAGAATATTTATGTTATTGTTATTATCAAGAATTTGTTGTACGATTGTGCCTCTTTGATCTGTGTCATTGCAACCCCACAAGATATTATGGCTATTGAAATCACCCAGAAGTATAAAAGGAGTTGGTAGTTGGTCGATAATGTTTTGAATATCTAAGTAATTGAGGATTTGTGAGTTGGGTATATAAATATTACAAATAGTTAGTTTGTATTTGAGAGAGATTCTTACGGCAACTGCTTCTAGATTTGTGGATAGAGGGATTTCTTCCGAAGGGTACTGTGAACTAACAAAGGTAGCCACTCCACCGCTAGCCCTATTATGATTGTCTCTGTTTTTAAAATAGGTTAAATAATTTTTTAAAGACCCAGTTTTATTGATAGTGAAGTTGGTTTCTTGTATGCTAAGAGCTACTGGCGAGAACTTGTTAATTAATAATTTTATTTCATCAATTTTTGAATAGAGTCCATTTGGATTCCATTGGAGGATTTGAAAGGTGTTATTGATCATGGTGTGTTAGTGTTGTTTACGTATATTTGTTTATGTAGAGGTTTGGATTTTAACTAAAAGGTTTCGTAATCTTCACAGTCGATCATGGAAGTTTGACTGTCAGTGAAGTTTTGAATTTTTTTTAATGCATTGGATAACCTGGTTAGACGATTTTTGGCGCTTTTCACTGTTACATTTGGGTATTCCTGGACATATCGGGCGCGTTCGACTGCCTCTGGTGGCCCCAGCTCATACTCGATATGCAACAGGCAGGCTGCAGCAGCGGGCTCATCGAACTGACAAAGAGTTATCTCGACGGCCGTCGGGCCGGTATGAGGATCGGCGGCGTCGACATAACGAGGACCCTAACTAAGGGCACGCCGCAAGGATCGAGCTACGGCCCGGACTTGTGGCGATACGCGATGAATCCGTTGCTAACGCAGGAACTGCCTGAGGGAACAGAAATTGTCGCGTATGCAGACGACATCGCGATTCTAGTCTCCGGTAAACACCGACCGGAAGTCACTAGCAGAACAAATGCGTTACTCGAGAGAGCGTCGCAATGGGCGGAGCAGCGAAAACTCACCTTTTCCGCGGCCAAGTTTCAAACGCTATGGCTTAAAAACTCGCTCTCGAAGCCGCTGGAACTCCGACTGGGCGGAGTAAAGATAAGATCGACCGCCAAGGCGAAATACCTTGGGGTCACATTTGACCAAAAACAGGACTTCAGCCTTCACCTAGCGGAGAAGGCGGAAGCGACGAAAAGCCTGTTCAGCAGACTGCATGGAGTCGCCAAGACCCGATGGGGACTTAAGAGCAACGTGGCACTACGGATCTACAAATCGGTGTTCGTACCTCAGATGGGGTACGCGGCATCGATTTGGGCGGAGAAGTGCATGGCTTCGGGACACAGGAGAGCGAGGGCAAATATGGCACAGAGACAACCGTTGTTAGCGATAACGGGGGCCTATAAGACGACGTCCACGGTGGCGTTGCAGGTCCTAGCGGGAGTGCCCCCGCTGGACCTCGAGCTAAAGAAACTGGCCAGAATTGAAAGGGACAGAGCCGCGGTAAGGCGAGGCGCGATGACGGCCCTCGAGGCAGCGAATAGGGAGGAAAGATATACCGCTGAAACCATCCTCCTTTGGCAGCAACAGTGGGTCGCCTCTAGTAAGGGAAGGTGGACTGAGAGGTGGTTCCCGGACGTCCGGACGCGGCTGGACCGTGGGTGGTGTATCCCAGACCACTCCACGTCTCAGCTAATGTCGGGGCACGGGGACTTCAATCATTCACTCCACCGTTTCAACCTTACTGGCGATGCAGCTTGCCGTTGCGGGTTCCCGGCAGGAACCGCCGAGCATCTGCTGTTTGAATGCCCACTTGCTGACCGAGAAAGAGAACAACTCATAGCTGCGGCGCAAGCGACCGGTGCGGACTGGCCGTGCAGCTTAGAGCACATGACCGAATCTGAGGTCATGTTCCGGGCGCTTCAAAGATTCGCACATGAATCGCTTGAGAAGCGCACTGATGAAGGGCTGGCTCGTTAGGCGTGTTTCGGCGTTAATGTAAGATTCCGACACGGAATCCTGGGGAAGCCAGGATCGAGGGTAAAGAGGGATAACCCCTTCCTAATCCGCACGAGGAAAACCAGACCCGAGTAGGAATAGGGGCACAACTGAAAGGAAATGCCCGCAGATCTGCGACATACCGATGGGGAAATTGGGCGAGTGGAGACGGAAGGATCGGGAGAAAGTAACCACGCGTAGGTACCTCACGCCAGCCTATCCGTGGAACTCCGATCACATGCCGGCTATCACTCGTCCGACTCCGATCGAGAGTCCGACCAATTGAACCCAGACCGTTCAGGACGCCTAGTGCACGGAGAAGACCGGCTCGGGGTCATCGCCGCTAGTAAGCACCGCCGAGAAATCGGTGCGGGAACGGAAATCCGCGACAAAAACCGTACCGCTCCAACAAGGGTTGCGCCGCGGCGGACTAAAACTCCGTCCCCGACGATAATGCCAGCGGGAAAACGGTCGTTGTGGGTACCGGGAAGAATGGCTTCCGAAATCCCATTCCACGGGAACCAGAAATACGCCCCGCCGCGAAGACCGACAATGCCTCACGGCCCGGAAGGAAAGCGGTGTTCTGGTTAGCAGTGGTGCGAGTGCCCGGCGGGCCGCACGCGTGCGCCGGCCAATCCCCGCGCCCGCGCCCGGCACGTCGCACACCCGCGCCTATGTGGACGGCCTCGTGGAGACTGTGGGAGTAACGTATTAGTAGGAGGGGAGAAACTTGTCCGGAGGTAAGATACCGGCGGTCGCCGACACGGGACTCGAGACCCAACGATCGATCTCAGAAAGAGAGCCGCCGGCGGGCGAGAGGCGTGACTGGCGTCCGGGCGCCCGCGCATAAAACTCGCCGGAGGGATGAGACCGTGTCACGAAGGCGAGGAGAGAGTTCGCCCGTGTAAGACGGATAAGGGCTTGAAACACAGCCACCGGGGTCAGAGCCTCGTTTCTCCCCGTCACAAAGTTGGTTATGTCTGTTACATTGGGGTAAATTGTAGAAATGATTTCTATAATATTATCTGGACTACTTAAGTATTTGATACATAAATTCCCGAGTTCGGAGCAACCTTTTGAACATTCAAGAAAATCTTTGAATTGGTTATAGGTTAAGGAAAAATCCGGGTGTGAGTTAAAAAGTTCTTGAGTGGATTCTAACCATTCATCGATGTTAGTATGAACTTCGTCATTAGAGCTGGAACTAGGTCCGGTTTTTAGTTTTTTGCTTGTAATTCCTTTGGTTATTTTTGCTGATTGAGTTTGGCCGTATTGTGTATTAGGGGGCCTCACGATTGGAGGTGGGCTGGATGGGAGAGACGAGCTTGATGATGTAGGTGAAGGCGGCTGAGAATTAGTAACAGTGGACGGAGCTGGGCGTTTTCCTGTCTGAAGAGGCTTTACTTTAGTATTAGAGTTAGCTGACGCTATTAGTTTATCAGCTAGCGTAGATTTTATAGACTGCTCCAAAGAAGTGACATTGGTACTTTCAACGGATAGGTTTATGAATGAAGTATCTCTATCCTGGGAGGTATTCGCATTTTGAGCCTTGGCGATAGGTAAAGATTCATTTATTATATTGTTTGCTGTTGATGATAGGTCTATAATGGTTTCCATTTCAGTTTCTGTCTGTTCGGTAACATTAATTGAATTGGGTTTATTTGTACATTGGCTTGAGAAGTGACCAGTTTGGTGACATTGAAAACAGGTTACAGTGTCATCACTGATAAATATTCTGAACGTTGTGTTCTCTATTGTAACAGTGATGGAGCTAGGTAGTTTGGACATGCTATCTTGACTAATATAAATTTGTCTTCTAAAGCTTAATATGTGAGAAAATTGTTCAGTGGTGAATCCGACTCTCATGTGAGAAATTTTCGAGACAGTTTTGATTCCTAGCTCATGAAGAGCATCTATTATGAGTTGATTTGGGATAGTCGGGTAGACATTTGATAAAATAATTCTCTTAGAGGTGTTTATAAGTCTGCGAATTTGGATTTCTATTCCATTAACTTGAATTGATGACTGATTCTTAAGTAAATTTTCCATAACGGTTTGGCTATTGAAGAAGACGCAAAATCTGTTATTGGAAATACGCGAAACAAATTGTATATTCTTAGCGGGAATAGTTTTGCTGATTGCGGTGACATAATCGATTTGTTTGATATTATTTATGGAGTTAAAAACAATAGCTTGATTCATTTTCGGTAAACTAGTATTTGAAGTTATTTCGGCGAATGTCTTATTACTATGTGTGGGTTGTGAAGAACTGTAGGCATTATTCATATCGGTTGTTGAAATAGGCTTATCGCCCATTGGGTTTGAGATATTATTTAATTGGTATAGATAACGTAAAAACGATAATCATATTACCTGCACGTTGAATCGAATGATGCGTGTTACTGCTATCGATAGCTATAAATGCGGTAATGAGCGACACAGACGTGTTGCACGGTCGGGCGCTGAACACGAACTGGATATTTATATTATTTACTATTGTAAGCCATAAAGGCCAAATATTATTATATTATTGTTAATTTGTTGTTATTGCCGTCGTGTATTATTTTATATTATTTAGCACAGGACCAGCTGGCCAGTCTGCGCTCCACAAATTGTGTGTTTTTCTTATTACTACTATTTATTATTTATTTAATTATTATACTTATTTTTACTCTGTTGGGCCAGAAGGGTCAAAATATTATATATTTATTTGTCAACCATAAGGGCTGCACATTTATAATTGTATATTTATCTTGTTTAGCCATAAGGGCTTGATTTATTATTATTATATTATTTTTATTGTGCCATAAGGGCTATACATATTTATTATATTCTGTCGTGCCACAAGGGCCGTGCATTATTTATATTTGTATTGATTACTTTTACAGCGCATACTATTCTTTATATTTACAGTAATTGCTGCAAGCTTGTACAGTATAATATTATAATTTATTCTGTTGGGCCAGAAGGGCCACAAATATTACTTTTGTTTTGTCCAGCTATAAGGGCTGTTATTTATTATATAGTATGTTGTATACATTTGTGTTGCTGTGATTTTATTATATATTTGTGCAATTATTATTATTGTGTATTATACAGCAACAGCAACTTATTACTAGAAACTTTGTTACCATTTATTATTATTTGTTTTATTCTACACACCCACATATATACACACATAACACAAATAATACACGTAAAACACAACACGCACTACATAGCTCGACAGTATTTGCCCGGCATTCCCGACCACTGCTGTTCGAGCTATTACACCAATACACACCCAGCTAGTCCTCGCACATTTAAGATCTAGGTGGTAGTGGTGAACAACAAAGGTGTCCGGGATGCGCATATTATTTTTATATGCTTCCGGCCCTAACAATAATAATATAAATAAATACAGATGTTGTTTTTCGTGTTTCGTCTATGATGTAAGTTAAATCGATTATTTTCAATTCTCGACATTGGGCTGGTATATTTGAAATATTTTCATTGGTACTCGAATTTGGATTAATAGAGGTAATGGCATTTTCATTATTTTCATTTAAAACTGTAACACTGTTTCAAAAATGTTTGTAGTAAATCTTCAAACGAACATCCTGGTACATAAATAAATAATGCACATACATGTTTACATGGCCAATGATGTTTTTTAAAATCTAAACATGTACAACTGGGTAATTGAAAATTTACTATATATGAGGAAGTCACTTTTACTCTTTACTTCGAACAATAATTTATCCATCTCTAATTTTTTAATTTTTTTTTCATTATAGATATTCTGAGCTATAGCATATCGTGAATATACATGTTTAACAAACGTTTCTGGTCGTCCGTGTAAAAATGAAGGTATTTTATTTGATATTTGTTTATAATATGATGAAAGTTTGTAATTTTTTGTCTGATATTTACTTAAACTTTGTGGTAAAAACTGTTCAATTATATTTTCTAATATACTATTTAAAGACTTGTCAGTCTGCATTTTTAAATAAAAACTCTTTAAAAGTTTATTTTGAGATTCTACTCCATTATTTGTGGCAACTTTTATGTATATTCACGATATGCTACAGCTCAGAATATCTATAATGAAAAAAAAATTAAAAAATTAGAGATGGATAAATTATTGTTCGAAGTAAAGAGTGAAAGTGACTCTTCCTCATATATAGTAAATTTTCAATTACCCAGTTGTACATGTTTAGATTTTAAAAAATATCATTGGCCATGTAAACATGTGATTGCATTATTTATTTATGTACCAGGATGTTCGTTTGAAGATTTACCACAACAATTTCAAAATAATGTTTTCATATCATCTGATCCTCGGTATTCAATTACTAATAATACAGATCATGAAATCAAAATTCAAAACAGTGTCACAGTTTTAAATGAAAATAATGAAAATGCCATTACCTCAATTAATCCAATGATTAATAGAACCAATGAAAATATTTCAAATATACCAGCTCAATGTCGAGAATTACTTAAGAAAATGATTGATTTAACTTACATCATAGACGAAAAACAACATCCAGAATTGTCAAAAGAACTAGATACTTTAAATAATGTCCATAATAAAATGAGTGAAATGGTTATAAAGCATAATGGTTTAACACTGCTACCTAAAAAACGTAGTTCAACAGTATTATTAGATTTACCGAAAACACATAAAAAACCTAAGACCTAAATCAAAAGACTAATTAAACCTAACCTAATTTGTATTTATTATTGTGATTTTTTATTTTATATTTTTTATTATACTTAATTGAGTTAATTAACGAATTAGAACCACTGAGAACTAAGATTATAATTATAATTATAGTATTATATTAATGTTGGTGACACTATCATATTATTGTGATAACACTGATAAAATAAAAATGATAACACTTTGGTGCTGTAATCGACTGTATTTATAACGACCCTGTCGGACGTAGTTTTATCATCTCCCATAACTTATGGGGGCCATAAGAGCCTATGTTAAATGAAATATGATTCCCTTCTGTTTGTTCTGTGATTTTAGCTACCTGTCAGCGCGCGTTGCGTGATTAAAAATTGAAAATGCAATTTCTAAAAATTTTGAATAGCTCTCAAGCATAGAGTTTTGCATTAATTAATGTTGTTCATTCACTAAAATATATTTAAAAAAATCCTTTACATTATGCTTGCAAAAAAAGTATAGGCTTCCATTTGAATTTTTAAAGTTGACCTCTCAAAACCCCTCTAAAATTTTTTTAAACATTTATTAAATTGTTTTTAAATAAAAAAACTTTTGTAACATACATTTTTCATTATTTTGAATATTTATATGATAAAATGGCTGTAAAATAAATTTTGAATCAACCTTTATATAATATATGACTATGTATATATTATATTGATTATATTTTTTTTGGGATGTGCACTACTTCATCAATAAATAAGTTCAGAATTCAGAAAGCTCTAATGTGAGTAAACGGGACATACAAAAGACATAACCGAAGAATTCACTCTGCTGTATAAACTGTATAGTGTATCGAGTCCCAGGACTTTAGAATGTGAATTCAATAATAAAACATCGTCTATAGTCTGTATTAAAGGCTCTATAAACTGAAAAAAATTACATCTTGATCCATATCCCTTAAGAATACAGCATACTCAGAAGAGGTTTTTATAAATAGCTATATAGATCCAAATAATGTATAGGCATCCTTAAAAAAATTTAGATTATTTTGTTAGTCATGAATTTTATCAAAAGTGTGATTTTGTTAGAAAACTGGAGAATTAAACATTTTATTCATTAAAATACACCAAATCGTTTTTGTCAAAAAAAAATATACTTTTTTCTTTTTATATTGTATAATCATATTATTTAAACGGGTATTATATGTCAACTGCTAATAAATTTGTAAGAACTATCCCGGCGCAAACACTATTGGTCCACCCAAAGAATATATGCAATGGGTATTCGCCACCACTTTCGCCATTTTCTCTAATCATATCCACTTTATACTGTTAAAACACGCAAAACACATGTAAAATTAATATATACGAGAATCAACGACAATATAACCTATTTAGAATGAAAATGAGTTTTCAGATGCAGTGGCGCGTATAAAAAAAAATATAGTCTGCCAGTGGCGTAGCCAGGAACTTTTTATGGGGGGGTTCAGCAAATTTAAACTTACCATACTTTACTTCATGGTATCGGATATTTATTTTATTGTAAAAATATAACATATATCGTAAAAATCAAATTCATCAATTTATTAATTTTAAACAAATACAACTTATTAAACATTGGTAATAAAATGCATAATAATATACTTAATGTCCGAATGTCAGGGTTAAAATAGTTATCACCTACAATACAATGTAACTACAATTTACAATACTAAATCAATTTTTCTTTTTCTTTTTGCCAATTCATCCAACACTACTTCTGGATTAACTTCAATTGTCCTGTGAATATTCAGTTGAGCTAATCCATTTAAACGGTTCTCTGCCATGGTATTTCTGAGATAAGTTTTCAATCGTCGCATTGTCGAAAATGACCTTTCTGCAGTAGCTGTTGTAATGGGTAAAGTTGCCACGATTTTTAACAGTTTATAGACATTTGGATAGTCATTTTCATTACAATTATTAAGTAACTCTGATAAATTAGATGGAATTTTAGACAAATTTTGTAGAGAAGTCCGCCATAATTTAAGTTCTGCAATAACTACTAAAGGAGAAAAAGATGGTAATAATTTTGAATATTTTTTTACTAAATCTGTTACGTCATTTTCAAAA
This sequence comes from Diuraphis noxia, assembly GCF_037042655.1. NCBI lineage: Eukaryota > Metazoa > Arthropoda > Insecta > Hemiptera > Aphididae > Diuraphis > Diuraphis noxia. The sequence goes on along the minus strand of NW_028301711.1, from coordinate 97,500,003 downwards.
GTATCTGAATTGTCTTTCTCTTTAATCGGAAACAAACTATTAAAGCTCTTCAACAAAGATTTATGTTTTAATAAACGATCACTTATCATTGTTATAAAATTATCTAAATATCGAATAAATATTGTCATTCTGTAATATTCCTTAAGCGTAGTAACAGCTGTATTATCTCGATGTACTTGTTTACCAACACGACGAGGCAAAGAAATGTTGATATTGGAATTCTTACAAAATATTTCTGCTCTTTCAAATATTAATTTAAAATCTTTTTCAACATTTTATCTCATTTCTTTTAAAACATTTATAGAATTATCAGCCATATTAATAACATGAGATAAATCAAATCCAGGTGTTTGTAAAAGTTTACTTAGTGGTAAACTAACAGCAAATACTGTTGATATTATGCGTATAGTAATCTGGAATTCAAAGTTATTAATCACAAAATTCAATTGATTTGCTGATGAAGATGTATTTTTATCGGACCAACTGCTTATTTTTTCTAGAGCATCAATCACAACATTTTGTAACTCTAGGTAAATTACCGAGTCATGGTGCTGCACCCAACGTGTTGGACATATTGTTTTAATTTTTTATGAGATGAAATAGGTACAATATTTTGAATAGATGTAGTTAAAATATTTTGTCTTTTTGGCGAGTTAAAAAAATTATAAATTGACTCAACACTTCCTAAACAGTTTCTTATTGAAGTAATATTACATGCATCAGAAATAGCAAGATTCAGACTATGAGATGCACAATGTACGTATATTGCTAGTGGACATTTTTCTTGGACATAAACGTGGGCACCATGAAATACACCACTCATTGCGGCAGCACCATCATGGCCATTGGCCAATCATGTAATTGTAATCTATCCCAATCAAATCAAGCGAAGTTAACAGTGTACTAGCAAGGCCTTTACCCGAGACATCAGTTACCGGAACAAACAGTAGGAAATCTTCATTAATTTGACCATTATTATAATACCTCGCACACAAAGAAAATTGTTCGATACCAGAAATATCAGATGTTTCATCTGCTAATATCGAAAAACATTTTGCTTCATTAATTTTATTGACTATTTTTTTTAAAATAATGTCCCCACACGTTGAAATTATTTCATTAGCAATCATTGGACTTGTATAGGAAGCATTTTTAGAACAGGTTTCTAAGTGCGTTTTTAATGCTACATCACCACTATTAGCACGAAATCTCAACAATGAACGAAAATTTCCATCATTTTCATTAGGCTCTGTTAAATTCAAGGGGCCACTATCTCTATGACCTCTTAAAGAAAGATTTTGTCTGCCACAAAAAATGATAGTTTCAATGATAGGAATAAGATTTTTTCTATTTTCAATTATTATAAGTTTTATTCCTGAATCTATTTGGATATCTATAGGTTCGACTTTTTTTTCTAAAATTTGTTTGGCACATGTTCCTTTTAGAATACAAGTTTTGTGATATTCACAATTTGTATGATTATTAAATACTTCTATAACATCTTTCCAGTTTTTAAATGGTTTCTTTACCAAATTGCCAAAAGTTTGTTTACCAACACCTCCACCCTCTCCAGCAAACAAAACACAATATTTACAGTACGCTCCGTCATCTTTTTCAGAATATGCCAACCAATTCCATCGTTTAAAACAACACCGTTGAAATTTTAAATTTCTCTTACCACTACTAGGAAAGACATAACTATCGTCAGGTACCCAAATATCTGAAACCGTATTTACACAATGACTTTTTTTATTGATAATCTCTCCTATATCGGTCGATCTACAAATTATTTCCTTTTGAATTATTTGAACGGGAATCTTATCACTAACATTTTGACTATTATTTGTATTGAGCTCGGTATTTTCAAGTCTGGTTGACTTTAGTTTTTTTGACTCAGGTAAAAAAAAGAATTAATTTTTCTAGTCTGCTTATTTGTTAGAGAATTTGCCTATAATAATAAATAATAATAATAATAACAATTTAGGAAATCAATAAAATAATATTACTTATATTATATAATTTAATTTCAAATTCCGAAGCAGATTATTTTTCGGAGTATTTCGATAAATAAAAATCAAATTTCAGACAATTAGTTTATGAGTTTGGTGCGTTTCACATGGGCGTGTATCATACGCGACTCATCGTTTTTAGTTTACATTAATTAAGTTCACACATGTGAAACGGCCCTTACGAGGTGTGACAATAAAATAACGAGACTTTCTAAATATAACTTAAACTATTAACGTTATCTATAAAACGATTATTAAAATATGATTAGAAAACAGTTATCTAAAAGTACTATGAACACTGATGACATCGATTCATTTTCTTATACGTTAGTAGCCTTGTTATTAGTGCGAGTTCGACCATACTGCCGAAAAATGTTAGATATAAAAATCGAACAACGTGTTAACATTAAATTTCTTGTTAAATTAAAAAAAACTGCCACGGAATCGTTTCGTATGTTATGTGAAGTTTATGGTGAAGAATGTTTATCAAGAGCTCGTGTTTTTGAATGGCACAAACGGTTTTGTAGTGGAAGGGAGGACGTCGAAGACGATGATCGTTCTGGACGTCCTACCACGTCTTCAACAAACGAAAACGTTGAAAAAATCGATAACATTATTCGGCAAGATCGTCGATTAAGTGTTAGAGCTGTAGCAGAGATGGTAAATATTGATAGAGAAAGTGTTCGTAAAATTTTAGTTGAAAATTTAAATATGAAAAAAGTGTGTGCTAAAATGGTCCCTAAAAATTTAACGATTGATCAAAAATTCAATCGAAAAGAAATTTGTTCAGACACCTTAAAAATCATCAAAGACGATCCATCTTTTATAAATAATATAATTACGTGTGATGAAACATGGATTTTTACATATGATCCTGAAACTAAAAGGCAATCCATGCATTGGAAGACACCAACTTCCCCAAGAATGAAGAAAGCACGAATGAGCAAGTCGAAATTCAAAGCAATGCTCATTGTTTTCTTTGACATTAAGGGAATAATTTTTGTTGAATGGGTTCCTAGTGGGTAAACAGTCAATCAATATTTATTATATTATTATAAAGAGGTATTAATTAAATTAAGAGAACGTGTCAGAAAGAAGCGACCAGATTTATGGAAAAATGGTTGGGTTCTTCACCAAGACAATGCTCCAGCTCACAGTGCATTTTCAATTCAATGTTTTTTAACTGAAAAAAAAATTTCTGTACTTCAACATCCCCCGTACTCGCCAGACCTTGCTCCTTGTGACTTCTTCTTATTCCCAAAAATTAAAAGTTTATTAAAAGGAACCCATTTTCAAACAGTTGATGACGTAAAAATGAAAACGGCCGAACTTCTAAAAGGGCTGAATGAAAGCGATTGGCAATACTGTTTTCAAGAATGGCAGCGACGTATGCAACAATGTATTGATGCTGAGGGAAGGTACTTTGAAGGTGATAATCATTAAATTATAACATTTTTTAAATAAACAACTTTTATTCAAAAAGTCTCGTTATTTTATTGTCACACCTCGTACACCTAACTATTAAAGTTAGGAAACTAGGAAATAAACTAGGAGCACAAATATTCGATATTAAAATATTTTCTGTCCAATCACTTATATACTAAAAATTAAATTTTAAAAATATCTTACCATAATGGAATGTTTAGACGTCTAGAAATTATGTCAAATTAAAATGAAACAAATAAAATTGAATACAAATGTCAAATATAAACGAATAAAAGATTTAAACAGTGAGACACTAACAGGCAACGACCAACTAATAACTATTAGTTTTACACAATGATATGCTTGTGTTGATGATCGGCGAGCCACGAATGCATTAGGTATACCTAAAATAAACTTTGAATACACACAATGATATTGCTTTTATCGCTGTTATCGGGACCAGACGACCGTTTCAGCGAACCGATTAATGTGTTCCCAAGCAAAAATGATGAAAGTAGTAAATATGATCATAATAATATTATGACTTGTGTGTGTGTGTGTGCAACGTGTATATAATACGTTTATAGTGTTTATACAAACTATTAATATAATTTTCAAGTCGAAATTCTAAAATCTAAAAATGTAAAAGAAATAACCGTGTTTCATGTAAAAGTTAATTTATCATCTTAGGTTCATGGGGGGGGGGGGGTTCTGACCCCCCCCCATGGATACGCCACTGTAGTCTGCAGACTATGATGCACCTCACGTAAAAACAAGAATACAGCCAATCAATTAAACCACTTGATCATTTTAATAACCGTATCTAATATACTAACACAGCAGTAGGTAATATGTAATTGTTTTGGCCGAGAACGAAACATTAATAGTTCGTGTGCCCGGTACCGAAATACTTCGTACGCAAGAACACTCACACACCGACCGATATGTATTGTGTATGATATGTGTATAGCAGCTCAAGAATAGTGGACGGGATCGCCGAGCAAATACTCTGAGTGCTAGTTAGTGTGCGGTGAGTGGGTGTGTATGTGAGGGTGTGTTAAATATTAAAATAATGTGAACACAAATTTAATGATAATAATACGATATAATAATATGTATAAAATGACACACAATAAATAATAATATGGCCAATAGGCAAATAATATAATGATACTTTATAACAAACTATTTGAGCCGCTAAGAATTGTATTAATATGGCCAGATAATACGATAATAATTAGCTATTTGAGCTGTAATAATACAAAAATAATAATAATGGCACAAGTATATAAAAAATCACAGCAACAGTGGTATTAATAAATCAAGGCCCCTTTGGCTCAACAAATTATTAATAATAAGTATACGGCCCTTTTGGCCTGACAACTAAATATATAATTAATTAACTTGCCAGCTTGGCGCTTATGACCGCCAAATATAAGAAAAATATAATATTGTGCAAGTTGCAATAATTAACTGTAAATATAAAAATAGTATGTGGTCCTTATGACCAAACAGAATAAATAATAACTATACAGCCCTTATGGCATAACAAAATATAATAATAATAATAATAAATAAATAATAGTATAAAAAACAACTCACAGTTATGACGGTGCTCGGCTGGCCAGCTGCTACCTGTCCTATATAGGTATGGATAATAATAATAACACACTACACACACTATATTGATACGTATTATAATAAGAACGTGGGCAACTTGTGCCTTGCAATAATAATAAAAAACGTGGGCAATTTGTGCCTTACAATAATAATAAAAATGTGACAATTTGTGCCTTACAATAATAATAAAAATGTGACAATTTGTGCCTTACAATATAATATTTGCCTTTACGCAAAATACGCGACGGCCTTCTCTCGACTACGGACGGAGGAAGACAATAGTTTCACGGCGGCCGTGTTAATTAATTTCACGCAACCGATCCGGCGGCGCGCGATAACCAGCTTTAATCTACATTATTTTTATATATTATATAATAATTCGCCGCTGACAATTATACAAAGTAAAAATAATTAATAATGATATACCTAATACTGGTAAAACAAATAATATGTTGTGTGCGTGTATATGTATCGGTCGGAAGCTGGCGATTGCGAGTGCGGGCGCTAACAGTAATAATAATATAAATTTGTTGTAATAATATATGCCCGGGTAACATTATGTAGGTTTAGGGTCGGTGTTCTTGACCGTATAGTCATTTCAACGTTATGTGGTTAAAATTAGGACGATACCGTTCAAATTGTGTTCTTCGGTTATTGATTTAACTATATGGTGCCAAATCGGTGTGTAAATTAAATTATACTACTAACCTTTACTATTGTTAACCAAGTTCAATAAACGTGTACTGGTTAAACATTTAACCAAGTTTAAAGTATTTAAAATTTGAACTGTTGCCGATCAATTGAACCAACTGATTTTTCCTGGATTTGTTTATGTAGGTTTAAGGTCGGTCTTATTGACCGTATAGTACTTTTAACGTTATATGGTTAAAATAAAAACCATACTGTTCAAATTTAGTTCATAGGTTACAATTCAACTATACGGTGCATAATCGGTGCGTACAATTATACTACCTACCAACCTTTACCATTGTTATCTAAGTTAAATAATCATGTACTGGTTAAACATTTAACCAAGTTTAAAACATTTAAAATTTGAACCGTTGTCGATTAATTGAACCAACGGTATTCACGGCCATTGATCGACAGTTCAGATAGCGTTTAGCGGTGTAAAATGTAGCAATTATATAAATAGATCTGAAACGATATAATATTATGTTGATAATGATTAATGATAAAATATTTAGCATAACCATCATGATTTCTAGTATTTTTTGTTGTAACAACTAACAACTTATATAGTGACGTACTTATTCCGTATTCGGCTCTTCCAGATAATATATTATAGAATACCTACAACTATTATAATATATTGAAAAATACCTACAATTATTGTAATTTATTTAATACCTATGATGTCGGCTGCAATGTCCATGCAGTCTCCGTAAGTATTTGTTTCATTATATATACAATATACATATATATATATATATATATATATATATATATGTATATGTATATAGTTAAACAATATTACTATTTACTTATATTAAAACTATTCAGTAATTCTGAAGTATAATTGATAAAAATCTCAAATCAATCACCTATGTCTAAATTATAACTAATTACTAATTACTACTATTGTCTATTCCCAGTGTTTTATTGTTTTAATTTTTAAATTAAAGTTTCATAGTGGTTGAGTCAACTTTGATACTTACATTTCTAATTAATGTGGTACCTACACTAGCCGGTACTCTATTTTATGAATAAAATAAAATTACCCTGGTCAAATTCAGCTGGTGTACCGTGAACAAAATTATTAATGTATCATTATAGCATTATAGTAGGTTTAACTCCATTCTAGGGTACGTTTATATTATAATTATTGTATGGTTTTAAGCAGAATTTTATTTTACTGTCAAAATAAGATTTTTTTCAAATAAATTATATATATATATATCATAATTTATCAAATTGATGTACACTTTGTAGTGTAATTTTAAAAAGTTTCTGTTGAAGAAAATGTGTGTATGAAATTAAATCATAAATAAATCCTTAATTAATGATAATATTAACTAATGATGCAGTTTAATATAAACAATTTTGTATTTTCCTTCTTTTAATAATTATTGTGATAGATGATGGTCATATTTATATAATACCATTGAATAGATATTGTTTTTAAATTATGCTTGTAAATTGAAATTTATAATAAATTATATTACAATTTATTAATTTAATCAATTTATTAAAATCTTAACAAACAAAATATATTAATATATATATACCTACCTACTCATATTCATTATTTCTTTGAATTGATCATATTGTATTGCACTATTGCATTCCATTTTATATTACAAGATTCTGAGTAACCTTGGTTGGCTAGATTATGTTATATTAAGTATGGACCACTTGAATAATAAACATAATTTTGTAAAAAAAAGCGATAATCAGTAAAAGTACACGTTATAGACTACGTAAAAAAGCAAATGAAACGGCTTCTAAAATTTTAGATAGTTATTCTAATTCCGAAGAAGAAAATGACTCAATTGAAATAAAACAATCTAATAACATTGAAACAAATTTTATTACCTCTGATAATACTTTTGTAACTAAATGTGACCAAAATGAATTTGATACTACATCTTATAATGAAGTTAGTGATGCTGGATCTAATAATTCTAATAGTTTTATTGGAGAAGAAGTACTCAATATAAATGTTGTTATAGCTGAATGGCCCTACGTCATAAGATAACACATAAATCATTGAGTGACTTACTTAAAAGTTTAAGGGTGTACCCTGGTATGAAAGATCTTCCAAAAGATGCTCGTACTTTGTTAAAAACACCTACTTCCACCGAAGTAAAAAATATCATAGGGTGAATTTATCACCATTTTGGAATTGAAAATGAAGTAAAAACTCTCATAGAAACAGAGCCTAATCTTCCTTCTGAACTATTGTTAGTGGCTGGTATTAATGGTTTACCATTAACAGACAACGCCTCTAGTCAGCTATGGCCTATTAACTAATGGCCCATACTAACTGATGCTAGTCCTAGTAGTTCTGCTAACCCTGACCTATCTAAATCAATTGGGATCGTTGCTTCTACTGGTAGTTGCAATTCAATTTCTTTTAGTTTTACTTTCAGAGTAGAAGAATCTAACAGGATAGAATGGATTGATCCGTGAATAGCGGCGTTTACTACGCTTTCTAGGCTTTTTGTTTCAAACGAATATTGTATAAGATTAAAGCAATCTGTTCTTCTAAAGCAACTTCAAAGTTTAGGATTCCTACTCCTACCTTTTCTGCTACGAAAATGTATGCTATGGAAATGTTACGAATATAACCAGGATCTATTCATGCTATTTGTAAATTATAAACAGGTATATGACTCTATTAAACGGGAAAGTTTATGGAAAGCCATGGAAGAGCTTGGAGTATCAGCAAAAATCACAAGAATGATAAGAGCATGTGTTCAAAACTCTAAAGGTATGGTCAAATTTAACGGCCAACTGTCGAAGGCATTCATGATCAACACAAGGCTGAAACAGGGAGATGCACTTTCACCAATGCTCTTCAACATTGCGTTGGAGAAGGTGGTTAGAAATGCATTAAACACAGGTATAGGAGTCAAATTGCAAGAATCTAAGACTATCAAACTAATAGCATATGCCGATGACATAGTTTTACTGTCCCAATCTGAGAGCGACCTACAGAGTATGGCAGAATCTCTCGTGGATGAAAGCAAACTAATGGGCTTAACTATAAATGGAAAAAAAAACAAAGTACATGATACTGTCACGGAAAAATAATTTACATAATAATTTGATACTAAGAAATATAGAGTTCAAGTTGGTCGGAAATTTCAAGTATCTAGGGGTGGAATAGAACGTGTCGGGCAATAACCACAAGGAAATACAAAACAGAATAAACTCAGCTAACAAATGCTTCTTCGGATTAAAGACAATATTAAAATCTAAACTAGTTTCAATCAAATCTAAAATAACTCTGTACAAAGTAATGATACGCCCGATAGCGCTATATGCGTGTGAAACCTGGGCCACGAGCAAAACAGACGAGCAAAACCTAGCAAGATTTGAAAGTAAGGTGTTACGGCAAAATTTTGGCCCCAGAAGAAACCAAAACACGGGAGAATATGAGCGAAGAAAGAATGAAGAGGTGATAAACATGTTAGAGGATCCGGACATAATAGCCACTATGAAAAGCAAAAGGATAAGCTGGGCAGGGCATGTATGGCGAGGCCGAGAGCAGACAATTGGTCAAGTCACCTACTGGGAGCCGAAGAGCAAAAGACCACTCGGCCACCCAAGACAAAGATGGGTAGATAGGGTCCATAAAGACTTGGATATGCTGGGAATCTTGAACGGTGAAGAGCTAGCCACGGATAGATATAGATGGAGGGAAGTGGTGGTTGCGGCGAAGGACCTGAACGGTCTATATTAAGCCAGAAAAAAAACCTTTTCTGTTACAATCTCATCAATCAAGTAATTATATGTTTTGGTTAAACTTTCTTGATTTTCTGCTAACTCTATAAGGGAAGAATTTACATTAGATAACATAGATTTTAAAATTTGTGTCTGCGAATCTAATATTTGAGATGTTTTGAGTTTTGATTCTTCGAAATCTCAAATTTTATCATAAAAATAACTAGCATCTCTATCATCACAAATGCCAAATAAGACATTTGCAACCCTTCCTATTAAGTTAATTGCTCCCCTTCTGGAACGTGATCTATCAGTAGTTGGACGACTAATAATTTTAATTATTTGTTCTTTATTGTTTTTTATTTCTGTTAAAAATTGTTTTATTTGATATTGATATTGATTACATATATGTTTCAAGTCCTGAATTTTTAATTGTTTTTCTTATGTACATGCCGTTTCAACTTTATTTATAACATCTTTTATTTTTTCGAAATTTTCGTTAAAGTTCGTTATATTCAAATAGGTAAGTAAATGACAATGAGTGTTAGATAATTCTACACTTGTTATAGCTTGATAATAAATTCCTGCCGGATGTTGAATATTTTTAACTTCATATTGGGTAAGACCTTTTGGTATGAGCGATAAGAATTGTCTGAAACAAACATTATAATGGTATTATTTTTTGTTTGATATTTATATATATCTTAGTTGAATTATTCACAATGAGAAGAAATTAATAAGGAGAAAAATATTTGTTTTTAAATCTGTTAAGAATTATATACTTTTAATTCATTTTTGTGGACTTTTATTTCCTTCTGTCCTTTTTTAATCGAAACATTTTCATTATCATGTATATTTGTTATAGCGAAGGGATCCAGCCATTTTGGGTTGAATTTCCCTTTATGGGTATGGTCTTTTAATAGAACCATGTCTCCTATTTTTACTGTAATCTCATGTAATTTCTTATCATATTGTTCTTTAGTTTTCTGTTTCTTGTCTATAAGACGATCTCTTGCTAATTTAAACGATTCTTGAATCTTTTGACGTAGTTCATTTGTGTTATCTTCGTAATTGTAGGAATTTTGTGGAATTTTACTTAATGTATGGGGTACGTACTTCAATAGGATACCCATATACAAGTACATATGGTTGGAAACCTGCAGCCGTATGGACTGAACTGTTATAAACGAACATAGCATAAGCGACGTACTGATCCCAGTCTTGTTTTTTTATCTTGTGAAAAGTGTCTAAGATACTCTATTAAGGTTCTGTGTGCCCTTTCTAACGCACCATTTGATTGAAGGATGATAAGCAGTAGAATTACTTTTTTTTATTTTGAGTAATTTACAACAAGCTGAGAATACTTTACCCATGAACTCCCGGCCTTGGTTGATGACGATTGAGTTCGGTATTTCATGTAAACAAACAAAGTGTTCTGTAAATGCTTGTGAAACTGTACCGGCTGTATGATCTGGTAAAGGTACTGCCGTCGAATATTTTTAGAGATCATCTTGTATAGTTAGGATATATGAATTACCTTTACATGAAAGTTCTACTGGTCCCACTGTATGCGCCGATACCGATCCTACAAATTGTGCGGTTGTCGGCAACGACTAGCGTTAAGTGTTGAAAGCTGGATCGGGAACAGGTTACGCAACGTGTATAATACGATCACAGTTTTGGGTCGGAAACACGTATATTTTGCAATGAATAATAAGTTAAGTACCGGGCGCCCTGAATAACAATAATAGGTAACATAAAACTAAAAATACCATAGCTGGTGAACAATAATTATTTTAAAAATAACTCACTGACACGTGAGACTAAACAAATGGACCTGACTGCGGCGACTGCGTGGCTCTGCGACTGCGGCAATCCTTGGTACAACCAATATCGGTCCCTCGCCGGAACGGCGACGGCGGACAAATCTTCGGCTCGTCGCTCGACGATAATGACGAATTTGTCGATGTGAGTAGCGCGAACGCGAATTAGAATACCTAGTATTTACGTCTTTCCGTGGCAAAACACTCGCGATCACGCGGAGGATAGACTAGAATAACGGGACGGCGTAAATACACCAAAACAGGGCTCGATGGGAGCTTAACGTCACACGTCGATCACGACGGACAAAACTGACGTGTTCACACTCGACTTTTACTATGTCACTCGATGTAACAACGAAAACGTATCGCGACGACTATTACAAACGCGAAAACCGTACTTCGGTAATAGTACCTATTATTACCTATTACCGGTACCGAACGTGGCCACTGATCACAGGTAGGGCTCACGGACACCTCGGGTTCACACAAGGTTTTCGCGACACTCACGGGAACGACAGCGCTGACGTTGCGCTTCGTTCAGCCGTTGGAAAAGAAAAAAAAAGAAAAAAGTAGTGACACAAGTTCGCGACGACTGATGGCCAGCTCGCCGGCCGTTGACGGCGGCGCGAGACTACGGAGGGGGAAACTCGGCGCGCGGAGCTTCGACATTTGTCGCGACTTGGAACGTCCATGGTTTTGGCGGCGAACCCGTTCCGCATTCGAACATCCTCCCCGCCGTGAGAGCCATCTCACATAAATCCTGAGAACCGGAACTGGACGCCAGTGATGTCCTCTGAAGCCGTGCCGATCATGAGCCATTACGTTAGGACCCATAGGCCGAGTCAGTGGTACACATTTTTTTTTTTAAATAATATACCAGCTATAAGTAGCATTCTAACTCCATATCGGGGTAGAATAAATTAACATAAGAAAAAATTCAAATGAACATAAGGATCGTAATTATAATACATAACATAATAATTAATTAATAACACACAAAAAAAACTACTAAATGTAGTACAAAAAATTAATAATTTGAGGAACATATTGTGTACCCTCGACCACCGCCAGCCCACAACACGCATACGGAAACATAACTCACGAGATAGTGGTGTGGTGTGTCGAAAGCCCCAGGCACAACAGGGAATCACGGTGGGGGCACAGTGTTTACTGAAATGTGTTACGATAAAACATTGGTCGGTAACTTTACCAGTTTGACTACAGGGCGCGTCATGACACCGGCGCGCGTGAGAACTCGAGCTACACGAACGTGACCGTCGGAACCTGGCAACAACTCTGTCACACGACCGAGGCGCCACAATAACGGTGGACTCTGGCTGTCGATCACGACGACCATATCGTCGATACTAAGGTTGGGAACTCCCTCGGTCCACTTCGGTCTGTTTTGCAAAGTGGTTGGTACTCGGATGACCAACGACGCCAAAGCGCTCGGTGATATTGGTCCATCAATTTCCAACGATCGGAAAGATTACGGACGGGTTCAGGTCCCGACCTCGGCGGGACGGCGAGTAACGGTTGCCCAATTAAAAAATGCCCGGGAGTCAGACATTCCAGGTCATGTGGATCGGTCGAGGCGGGCGTCAGCGGGCGCGAGTTTAACACAGCTTCTATGCGGGTTAACACGGTGGTGAACTCCTCATAAGTGAACACATGTGTGCCTATCACCCGGATTAATAACCGCTTAGTAGATCGGACAGCTGCCTCCCACAAGCCCCCAAAGTGAGGTGCGCTCGGCGGGTTAAAATGCCACGTACACATCGCGCGACAATTTGCAACGGCGGTCTGCCGCTCAGTACTCTGTATTAATGCGCGCAACTGCTTATCTGCGCCGACAAAATTAGTGCCGCAATCCGAATACACATCGTTAGGTAACCCACGGCACGCGAAGAATCGGTCGAACGCGGCCAAAAAAGCGTCAGTAGACAACTCCGTTACTACTTCTAGCTGGACGGCTTTTGTCGTAAAACACACAAACACAGCGATATAAACTTTATAAGTACGCGATTTTCGCAACCGTAACTCTTTCAGTTGTAGAGGGCCCGCATCCCCTATCTGCTCAAACTGTCGACGCGGCTGTACGCGCGGACCCGGTAAATCCGCCATAAATGGATACGATGGTTTCGCATCTAGCCTAACACACGTCGTACAATTAACTAAGATATTATGCAACACGGAACGCAGCGAGATCACCCAATACTGGTATGCAATTAACGCAGTCAAAACCCGTGGACCTGCGTGACCCGATAAGAAATGCCATCGGCGGCACAGCAACATCGCGAAATGCGATCGTTTGGCTAACAGAACCGGGTGTTTACAATCATAATTTAATAGTGAGTGCCGTAAACGGCCCCACTCCGCCAGAGCGCGAAATTTCTATGACAAGCCTCCACAAAACGTCTCATATACGCGACTACACGCAACATACGGTCAAAACTGGAAAAAACGTACGAACCACTCCTTCTCCTCGTCGTTGATACGCGCGGCACACGATACTACGCGCAACTCGCCCAACTCGGGCAGCTCACACAGAGGTAGCGACGGGCGGGATTCGTCCCATACCGATGGCTCGCCGTACGCTATGATAGCGTCGCTATCTGTGGACCATGCCAATAAATACCAGCCGCGCTAAAGCTGCCGGCATGACACCCCACGACGCGCAGTGGGCGGGATTATCGGCCGACACGATATGCTGCCAATAACAATTCGGTAACAACGAACGAATTTGGTGTACTCGATTGGACACGTGAACTTTAAACGATTCGTGGGGCGCCGTCAACTACGACAACACGATCGTTGAATCTAACCAAGCCCGTAAACCGACAACATCGAGTTGTGGCGATAATATTTGTTGAATGCGACCTAACCAGCGGGCTAACAATACCGCGGCATTCAGTTCTAGTCTAGGGACCGTTAACGCTTTCGTCGGAGCTAGCTTGGTCTTAGTACCAATTAAGAACACAGACTTATTCAACTTGACATTTGACAACAGCAGCATAACTGACCTGGGACGCATCGCAAAACCCTAATAAATAACAGGGGGCGTCTTGGCGGCCGTTAATATGTCGCGGTACACGGACATCTAATAACGACGGCAATTCAGAAACAAATGCGGACCAGTCCGCGTGAATATCGTCCGGCAGCGGGTCGTCACATGCGACACCGTGTCGCCACGTCCACTGCATGATAGCTTTCGCTAGGAACACTACGGGACCAAACAAACCTAACGGGTCGAAGATGCGAGCAACAAGCGATAAAATACCACGCTTCGTGAAGACGGGCGACGTATTGAGATTTAACGCGCAAACGTTATCGCACGCGCGATCGGCTGCCGGAACAGCTTGCAACACAGCCGGCGTATTCGAAGCCCATTTTTTTAACTCTAATCCTGACTTACTCAAGACCGAAACCAAATCTGACTGGAGTTTTAACACGTCGGAAATCGTGTCAGCACCGTCACAAACGAACGTAGGAAAAAAAAGCCAATAAAAAAAGTCAAATTAAGATAATTAAATAATTATATATATATATATTAATTATAATAAATTATATATATTATATTTATATAAATATAATATATTAAAATTAAAATTAAAGTATTAAATTAGGTATTATTTAAAATTGTTTACACATTATTGGTCATATTGTATACATACATATATATATATATATATATATATATATATATATATAAGACTTCTATTTTATTTACTCAGGAATTGACCACAAACAAATCAAACCAATAATGTGTTGCTCTAAATATAAAGTTTTTATTTATTATTATTTTACATATTATTTATATTATATACAGAACTTACCTAAATATAAAGAAACGACAATAAATGTTTGTTATTCAATTAAATGTCAATTCCTAAACTACTATATTATAACTACTAACTAGATATTACATATTTCATAATATTTCATATTACATATTTCATAATATTATTACATCTTAATATCTTATTACAAATTACAATTAATTTATTTTATCATATCTTGCTTATCATTATTATTGTTATCACCAATCACCTTATAACCACACTAACCGTGCAGAGCGCGGTTAAATACAATTTAAAGAATTATAATATATTCTTTACATCTCCCCCACTGGGGCAGACAATTTTCCATAAAAATTTTCATCTTGAAGGCAAGTCCCTAACCAGCTAGGTTCTACTCCATCCAATGCGGAAGCCGGAATAAGTTTCGTTATATGGAAATTATTTGATTCCGTTTTTTTTGTGACCTGTGTTAATCCTGTAGATTGAATTTGAAATCCTCTCTATAATCTTGTACGGTCCAATCTTCAGTTTATCCAGTTTTCTCCTGTTTAGTTTGTTTCCATTTTCCACATACACCATATCTCCTACGTTGAATTCCATGTCTTTCCGATTTTTATCAAATAGCTTTTTGTTATAATCATGTGATTTTATTGTATTCTCATATGCTATTTTTCTATCACATTTCCAATCTATTTCTGTTATGTTTCCTTCTTTTAATTCCTGTGGCAATATTGAAACATCTGTACCATATAGCAAATATCTTGGCGCAAACCCCGTAACTGAATGATCAGTATCATTATACCTATTTACACATTCTTGTGCTATTGTTGTCCAAGCTAATTTTTTATTTTTTTCATTGATTTTACATCGAATTTTGTTTACCAGTGTTTGATTAAGTCTTTCATTTATTCCATTTGAGAAAGGGGTATTTATGGCAGTAAAAACCATCTGTATCGACTTTTCACTCAAAAAACGTTTAAATTCTTTTGAATTAATTACCAGATATTGATCGGTGAGAAGGATACCTATTTCATCTGTGTTTGTTATATTGTTGACTAATTTTACAAAATCATTCGCACTCTGTGTGTTTGATGTTAAAATGAATGCGTATCTTGTGAAATGATCCACTAGAAGATGTAGATATTTTTTTTCGGATTTCGAACCTCCAAATCCACCAATCGTGTCTATTGAGATTATCTCAAAAGGCTTTGTGGCTGGACCCAGATGAGACATTAAACCAAATTTTTTATTTCCTCTTGATTTGTTTTTCATACATATCCCATAGTTTTTACAAAATTGTATTATGTTTTTTGTCAAGTTTTTCGCTGTGTATACTGTACCAATCTTCTTTTGCATTTGTTTAATACCAATATGGCATAGGTTTTCATGTATGTTCTTTATGAGTTTAATGCTGAACTCCTCTGATAACATAATTTTTTTTCTATTTCTATATTTCTTAAAATATACATTGTTTTTTTTTTATCAGATTGTTTTTTTTTCTTATCTCTTCATTATTTTTTTGATCTGTTAGAATATCATCCAGTTTTATTAGATTTATTATTTTCAATTGCTCTTCTTTATTCTCATTTGTCTCCAATACCGGGTTTCTGCTTAGGCAATCTGCCTCCAAATTGTCTTTCCCTGGAGCATATTTAATTTGAAAGTCATATTGTGACAGATAGTAGGTGAAATCCCCTAGCTCCTCATCAGTCCTAGATTTAATGTTCATGTTCTCTAACGGTTTGTGATCAGAATATACTGTAAATGATTTACCTATAAGCCAGTATTGCCAGTATCTTACTGCTTCTTTGATAGCTAAACATTCCAAATATATTGCTTTCTTTCTTTGGGCTGCATTCAGTTTTTTTGAGAAGTATGCCACTGGTTTTTCTTTTCCATTAAGCTGTGTTTGTTTGAGAATGGCTCCTACACCTTCCAAAGATTCATCTGTGTAAATCTTGATTGGTAAATCTTTATTAAAAATTTCTAAAATTGGTTGTGAGCACAGTAGTTTTTTTATATTTTCAAATGCTGTTTGACACTGTATCGACCAGATAAATCTTTGGTTTTTTCTAAGTAAATTATGCAATGGATCTAGGATAATTGCACTATTTGGTTTGTATTCATGATAAAAATTTATTTTCCCCAGAAGTTGCCTTATATTCTTTTGAGTTTTTGGAACCGGAAAATTATTTATTGAAACTAGATTATCTTTTACAGGCCTGATAGAGTTATTCTGTATAACATGACCAAGATATTTCACCGAGTCTGTTGCAAATGTGCATTTTGTGAATTTCAATCTGAAACCTTCAGTTTGTATTGCCTTTAATAACTGTGTTAAGTGACTAATGTGGTCATAAAAATTTTTAGAAATATAAGAATATCATCAATATAGTTAACAGCAAATTCTGTAAGTTTATATTTCCTTAATATTGTTAAACTTTTCTGAATTGGTGTCTTTTTTTTTAATGCACTTTTCACCATATTATACATAGTAGTTGTACTCACCTCTTTATGGAAACTTATTTGTTGTAATTCTTCCGGTATGGCAATATGTTTCTTTAGCTTCAGTGGTAATCGAGGTGATGGTCATCAAATTTGATTTTCCATCGCTTGATGGTTTTATCATAAATTCAAATTGTAGCTTCTTCATATTGCTTAAACGAAATTGTCGTTTTATAAGACTTCTATTTTATTTACTCAGGAATTGACCACAAACAAATCAAACCAATAATGTGTTGCTCTAAATATAAAGTTTTTATTTATTATTATTTTACATATTATTTATATTATATACAGAACTTACCTAAATATAAAGAAACGACAATAAATGTTTGTTATTCAATTAAATGTCAATTCCTAAACTACTATATTATAACTACTAATGTTGGATACACAATCAAATTTTAAATTCGGCGCGCTGCATGCGTTTCGAATTTGTTGCAATGTTGTCACCCTGCTGCTCCGCCGACGGAGTCTACGCAAACCGAACTTTGTACTATGAGGAGGGGACGGGTACTGTCGCGGTCTAGCCGTTGGTCGCCGACACCCGCCACCGCCGCCTTTGTCGTTTACCAGCCGTCTTGGCAAATTGTCGTATATCGTTCTACGACCCGGTGCGTCCGTTGCCGCTATCCGCCATTATTTCTATTTTTTTTTGCTTCATGCACCCGAGCCCTCGCGCTCATTTAACGCTTTCGCGAGTGTCTATCCGCGACTTGCATTTTGGCCGCCTGTGCCAATCGACGGCTCACTTTGTCGTCCGTCCGATCATCGTGTGTAACTTGAGCACTGCTCGTCCACAAACCACGCGTTCCGCCCATCCGTTTCTAACGCTGTGCGAACCGTGTCGTAACCGCCGTGTTATGGTTTGATATCACGCGCTGTGCACCCGGTTGCATCGTCTCAACCCGTTCGTGTCGTCATACGACAGGTTTTAGCGACCTTGTCGCTCGTCCGATCATCCCGTATGACTTGAGCACTGCTCGTCCACGAACCACGTGTTCCGCCCGTCCGTGTATCGCAGTGCGAACCGTGGTATTTGTTGTAATTCCGAGTCTTGCTGCTCACCTACTCGTCACGTACGTGCGTTGTACGTGTACCGAGTTTTGGCCCCTGCCGCCGAAGATTCCATCGTCGTATTGATTTTGGTTCTTGTCCATCTCCTTGCTGGACGTCGTTGTTTGTATCACCTGCTGTACGGGCCGGGAACGACACAATAATAGGCCGTGACGCCCGGTCACCAAATACTTCGCGCGCTACACTCACACACCGATCGACCTGTGTATGTGTGTATACGTGTATAGCAGTTCAATAGAGGTGGACGGGATCGCCGAGCAAGACTATTGAACGCTAGTCTGTGGTGGGTGTGTAGGTGTGTATATATGTGGTGTGTGGACTTAAAACTAAAATAAAAGGTAACACGGTTTTTGGTAACTAAGTTGCTGTAATATACAAATAATTTAAAATACACAAAATAATATAAAAATCACAGCAACAAAAAAGGTATAAAAAGATATAATAATATGGCCCTCTTGGCCCAACAGGTAAAAATGTAATAAATATAGGGTGCTGCTATGCGAGCCCCTATATGAAAACAAAATAATAATATAGAGCCGCTATTAGAGCGGTATACAAAATAATAATATAGGCCGCTATTAGAGCGGTATGCAAAATAATAATATATAAAGAAAAACTCACATAGTTGGCGGTGCTCGGCTGGCCAGCTGCTACCTATGCCTGGAATAAACAATAATTGACACACACACTATAATATAATAAAAAGAGTGGCAATTAGTGCACACAAATAAAATACAAATTTTTGGCTATTTGAGCCGTAACAATAATATATATATAATAAAAATGGCAATTCGCGCTCGTAAAGTATACAAAAATAATGCGGCGATTCGCGTCCGCACAAATACAAATAAGCCGGCGATTTGCGCCGAAGAATATAATAAATTTGGCGCTTAGCGCCCGCACAACTAATACGCAAAAATAATGATTTCTGCACGCACACAACAATACGTGCTTCGTGTTGCACACTGGAATAGACTGACGGCCGGGCGGCCGTATTAAATGATAATCAGCAGCCGATCCGGCGGCGTGCGATAGCGCTCTTATCTGCATGTTATATAATAATTCACAATAGAATTAACAAAAATAAACCAATACAAAAATAACAATTATAATATGTGACTGTGTTTGTGTGTGTGTGTGTCGATCGGTGTGGCGGCGCGAACACCTGCTATCAACATCGCCGTATCAGGTTGTGGCGTTAGAGGAGGAATACCGTCTCAACTCTAACGACCAACGTGTCTGACAAAATCAGTAGGTTAAGATAATTATTAAGACGAGTTTAAATAGTTAAATTTTATTACACGGCAATAAAAATAGTACTACAAAAAATATGATTTGACGACGTGAGTCGTAACGATAGCCGCGGGTCGGTGAGAGTACGGACTTGAGGGAACGACGGTCACGAAAAAAGTAACTCAACACGGCGAGCGATGATGGCTTCGAGCCCGTAACGGCGAAAAACCTATCGCGCGCGGCGGGAGAAAAAGTGTACGAAAAGTCGTCGCGGGCGACGTAACAAAGAGAATAAATATACAAATACAATAAGTTAAAATAATTCACGCAGTGAAAAATACAAGGAACATAGACAAAAAATACAAGTACAAATAATTCAATGTTAGGAACAACATGGTAACGACAATAATAAACGGACGCGCTAGCGTAAGTGGTGATAACACGTCGTAATCACCACATTACTCCCCCTCGGCGAGAAAAAAAACGGACTCGTTTTTTTTGGGGAAATTCGATCGATTGCGCGGCGTATGAGTGGTCGGCGACTGGGTCTTCACGCGCAACAAACGCTGGTTTGAGCCGGTCGATGGAAACCCACGTCGTTGATCGGTGGCGTTGTACCTTGAACGTTTTGTCGCGGCGTTCCAAAACTGCGAAAGGTCCCTCGTATCGTGGCTGGAGCGGCGGCTGGACGGAGTCGATTCGAAGAAAAACATGACTAACTTGGCTCAAGTCGTCTGGTACGAACGTAGCTCGTCGTGTGTTGTGGTTGGTACCGGGAGTGAAACGTACCTGAGCCATGTAGTCGCGGAGAGCTGCTACCAGTCCGGGCGGAGTAGGTTCCGCGGGCGCGGCATGAAACATCTCACCGGGAAGTCGAAGTGTCGTGCCGTAGACCAACTCGGCTGGAGCGTATTCGAAACCAGCCTTTACGGTGTTGCGTAGAGCGAGCAGAACGATTGGCAACTTCGTTGACCACTGTGCCGATTCGTGGGCGGTGAGCGCGGACTTGAGCGTTCGATGAAAACGTTCGACCATACCGTTTGACTGAGGATGATAAGGCGACGTTCTCGCGTGCTGAATGCCGAATGACGAAAAAAGTGAGCGTAACAACTCGGACTCGAACTGTCTTCCCTGATCGGTCCTGATGATGTCGGGAACGCCGAATCGAGCGATCCAGTTCGTGGTTAGCGTCTGTGCGACAGCGTGAGCTGACATGTTCTCGAGTGGCCAGGCTTCCGGCCAGCGAGTGAATCGATCGATGACGGTAAGCAGGTACTTACAGTTGTTGGACGGCGGCAACGGTCCGACAAGATCGACATGAATGTGACCAAATCGTCGTTCGGGCGGCGCGAAAGGTGTGATCGGAGAAACGACGTGTTTGTTTACCTTGGCGCGTTGGCATGGTTCGCAGCACCGTGTCCATCGCGTGATGTCTTTGTGCATGTCCGGCCAGCATATTAACATACTGTACATTGCTACACGACCGCTGTTCTCTGATTGGCCGATTCAAATTTACCGCGGTTTTATTTAATAATTATTATCAAAGAATAATATGATATCAGATGCCGCGGTTTTACATAAAATATATTTAAAATTATAATAATAATAATAGTATTATAGTATTAATAGTCTCCTAAGTCCTAGCTATAATAAAACAACTAACTATTATAATAATGATTGTTATGTTATCACAATGCGTCAATGGGTTGTTGCTTGTACGGTTTTTAATTAAAAAAATTACCATTATAATTTACAAAATGAATCTCCATTTGCCTAATTCATTCATTAACAAAGTAGTAACTGAACTACAATGTTATGAATATGTTATTCGATCAAACATTAAAACTAAAGAGGACTGTAATTTGTGGGTTTGTGAATTTGGAAAGTTAAATAATATTAAATGGAATGCTAGATCTTCTCGACCATGTGGGAAAAAAATTAATTGTTCGTAAGTATAATATTATAGGTGCATTATACCAATCAGAGAATATATTACATTTATGTAAAAGTGGCAAATACTCACAAATGTTCATAAAATATAATTCTGGGACATTAGGTATTGTATAATTTACAATTAATATAAAAACATTTTAATATATACTATATTATTATAGTATAAGTCAGTTTTTGAATTTAACACTAAATTTGTATGATTTAATAATAATTAATTATTAATATGGTTGAGTTTAAATTATTAAGAAAATATAAATATAAATGTAATACATTTTTAGTAAGGTAATATTATGAGGTGATCTATCCACTACTATCCTGTCATTATGCCTGTCAAACTAAAATGTATCAATATAAAAGTGCATACAATATATATTATATATATTTACATTTTTTATTTAAATGTTATTAACATTTTTAATATTGGATTTTTTGATATTGTGATATTGGCATGACTTCAGTAAAATCTATTTTTCAGTAGGTAACACTTATCAATGATTATTATTGTAATATGATATAATATTGTCTACAAGTAAATGAAGGATAAATTATATAGGCCAGTAATTCAGTAATAATATTGTACATTTAGGATAACCATTAACCATATTAATATGATTATTACATTTTGGAAGTTAAAATAAATTATTCTTTATCATTGTTTTTAGAATAATAATTTTGTACAGTAAACAAAGTCAATAATAATTAGTCTAAATATCCGGCACCTTTTTAATTGAGTTTTTAATTTAATTTATCAATTCTCAATAGCTTATTTTTTTTTTTAAATAAACTAATGGTATACTTTTTTCTTATAAAATACTTAAATATATTTTCTATTACAAAATATGTAAAAATAATAATCATGCTTAGCTTATATTTATTTAAAAACTATTTGCGTTAATAACTACCAATTTAAACAGTTTGGTACCCACTACCCACATACAATTTGATTAGTAGGTAAGTTTGAAATTTTAATTTAATAATTTTAAGCTATAGATTTTAATCAATAACTTATTTGATATTATTATGTTTCTTGCACTTTTGGTTTTTAAAAATGATATGTATCAATATTTTAAAATAAGTATAGTTACCTAGGTATTTGCTTTTAAATAAAAAAGATAATTTTTTTTAGTTTGAATATATTTATTGATTACAAGTTTGTACACCTATTAGATTAGGTAAAAACATTTTGAAAATAGTTTTATTTAGTTTTATCTTTATAACTTTATAAAGATTTTACAATTTCTGATAAAAAAAAAAAAATCTAAAAATACCTAATTAACATAAGTTTTCTGTACATACTTTTTTTGACAATACTTTTTTTTATTGTGGTAGATAGGTAACTGATAAGTATTTTTTGATTATTTGTGTATGATTATAAATCTGTAAAATACTTAAACAAATTTGTATTTTTTTTTTTGAATTCAAAATTACAAAGCAGTAAAACTCAAGAATATAAATTTAATATTTATCAGTACCATGCTGATTTTAAATGAGTTATATTTTTTTAATAGTTTAGATCTTTAGAAGGTTTTTATTATTTGTTTCCAGGAAAAAGTTTGTATGTCTGCATAGCTCCTTTCGTAAAGTTTCCAGAGAAGAAAATAAAAAAGGGAATTCAAAAAATGCTAACTGTTTAGCTTCTGTAACATGTATGGTAAAATTAGATACTCATTCTACACGAAAAGTAGACCCCTATATTAAGGTTTGGTTATTTGTTTATTTTTCTTATTACTTATTTAAATACATTATTAAGATACTCACCGCCTTGATAAGTACCTACTTATAATTATAATTCTCTTGTTTGAAAATTTTACTTACATATCATTTAATTAAATACATTTAGTAAAATTATTTTTCAGGATGGGTTATATGGTGTAATAACAATTAAAAATAAACATAACCATAGTATTGACACTGCTGAAACTTTACGCTTTTTACCAGCAGATAAGATACTTAAAAATACCTTTTTCGAGTATTTTAATGATAATATGGGTATAACTGATGCAATTAATTGTCATGAGCGCATTTTAGAATTAAAAGAAAATTTTTCACTGGAAGTCTTGGCTAATGGATCTATTAATCCAACTTATAGAACTGTCCAAAATTGGCATAATGAATGGAGGTTGGAAAATTTAGGTCCACGGTCTGGAACAGGTTTGATTGAGGTAAATTTTTGTAATTTTATACACATTTCATTAGTATTTAACAATTAAAGAAAGTAGTTGAAGATTTCATAGACAATTTATTATTAGTTATAACAATATATTTTGGATTTATCCATGCTCCATCTTCAGAGTATGTCTGAATATTGTGAATATAAATATTTTATTGAAAAAAATTAAGTTTATATTACAAAAAGGTTAGGTTAGCTTTATAGTTACTAAAAAAAGAAAGACATATATCAATTAAATAATAAATTAATACAAACCTATGGGGTTTTCTAATGGATCTATACAGTATATTAATAATGAATGGCAAATTTCCAAACTTATATCATTAAACTTCATACAATTTTTGATTTTGTTTTTCTTGAAAAATTAAAAAAGCTGACTTCTTCTCTTTCTGTAGTTAGAAATTATAAGCTAATAGACCTATATTAAAAAAAGCTAAAAAGTTATTTCATTTTCTGATTTGAAATGTATACAATTCCTACTTAATTAGGCATCTAAAGATATAATAACTCATAATGTTCTTTTTTCTAGAAAATAATACAAAAGATTGATGTATACAAAGAGAGAAATGTAATAGTTAAGTTCAAGGAAGATCCATTTGCATTAGTTATTATTACCCCACTTATGCAACGAGCCCATTCATTAAAGTCATCTAGTAACATTGTATTTGTTGACAGTACATCTGCCTGTGATGCAGACAATTATTCTATAACATTTATGCTTACTCCGTGTGCTGCAGGTGCAGTTCCATTAGCAATAATTATTACAAAAGGTGTATTTAAAATTAATTTTATCAATCTATAAATTAATTTCAGTTAACTTATATCCTTATTTAATAAATTAATAGGTCAGACATATTCAGCATATAACACTGGATTTCAGTTACTAAAAGAATGTGGTATAAATTGCTTTGGTGGTGTTGGTTGGCCAAAAATCTTTATAACTGATAATGCTGCAGCTGAAATAAATGCAATTGAAAACAACTGGCCAAATAGTATCCATTTACTATGCATTTTCCATGTTTGTCAGGCTGTTTGGCGTTGGGTCTGGGACTCAAAGAATAACATACCGAAAGATAAGCGACCAATAATTATGAAGAGTTTTCAATCTATTTTATATGCTGATACAGTTGATTCTTCAGAGAAATGTTTTAATGATAGTATTAAAAACTCTGAGTTTCCAAAATGGTCAAGATATTTAAATGAACATTGGCAAACAAGACACAAATGGTGTTTGGCGTGGCGTGATGAATCAACTAAAGGTCATCACACAAATAACTACTCTGAAATTACTGTTCGAATTTTTAAAGACACTGTTCTTTCAAGAGTAAAAGCATACAACGTTGTAGCTTTATTAGATTTCACATGCACAGTATTAGAAGATCATTATTGTAGGCGCTTAATGGCGTTTGCTAATTGTAGACACACTAAAAATAGAACTGCTAGAATCTTTTTAGATTCATTAATAAAAAAAGCAAGTACAATACAAAAAGCTCATATAGTATCTAAATCAGAATATGAGTATTGTGTACAGAGTGAAAAAGATTCATCATGTACTTATGAAGTAAACATTATGGGAGGTTGTTGTTCATGCCTTTCTGGTAAATTTGGTAAATTCTGTAAACATCAGTGCGCTGTTTATATTCATTTTGATGTAATTTCAAAAAGTTTCCCTCCAGTTACCCCAAAAGATAGATATGAAATTGCTATTTTAGCCCAGGGGAATGTATCCATCTCACCAGATTTCTTCCAGTCATTTTTATCGGTAAATAATTGTTCTCAAATTGATGCACCAAAAGAAAATAATACTGATTTTCTAAATTATTCTAATACTAATGAGCCAGATTATTCACATCATAAAGATAATAATGTACCAAATGATTCTGAAATTATAGAAAATAAAGAGACAAAAAATAAATCAATACATTGTATTATCGATTTAATCAAATCTAAAGACTCAATGTTTGGCTCATCCACTGCAGGGTTGAATATTTTAGAGTCTCGTTTGAAGAAGATAACAACAGAAGGACAGTGGCAATCGTTTTTACATACTGCTGGAAATTCAGCTGTTGCTTTGCGAAAAAGACCTGGTGCAAAAATTAGAGTCCAGCCAACATCTATTGCAAGGAGATTACCTAGAGTTACAAAAGGAAGTAAACGACTACCATCAGGCCGTCCAGCAAATGGTGAAATTAACACCAAAAAAAGAAAAAGAAATCTTGGTGCTAATGTTCAATTTAATGTGCCTAATGCAAAATCACATGGGCACAATCATTAAATATATAATGAGTTTGTTATTTTTTCAAACTATAAGAATTATCAATGAAATATTATATAATCATATAATACTTAATATATTAGGTATATCTTTTAAATTATTCTTTATTAAAAATAAATTGTTTATGTAATTTAAAACAGTTACTATACATTTTTATCTCCAAATATGTAAAAATTAATAAATTCTTTGTTAATTTGTAATTTAATTTAATTTATGTTATCTTGACAGTAAATAATTGTTATAAGAATTTAAAAAAAGTTATAATAACAAGACTATTTTATGGTTTAAATTGAGATGGAAGACATTTCTAAAGAATGCGTAGAATGAACTATGATTAAATAAATACAAATGTATTTACTAGTGTACCTAAAATCTAAAGTGGTTCACAAAACAAAGCATGAGTTAAGTTATTTTTCAATTACTAAATGTTTTAGGCATGTTTTAAGTTGCATTTTTCTTAATGAAACCTGTAAATCATGTTATTTAAATATTGATTCAAAATATTTGTTTTACCATCACATCTGAATAGGTTGTAGGTAAAATAATAGTTTATTACAAATACAGTAATATAATGTACGGTAGTTTATTAATTACTTAATAAATAGGTATATAAAACAAAATTTAAGATCTATGTTAGGTACTTAGGTTTAAAATAAATTTATCTGATTTTTAACTATTTGTAACTTTTTTTTCTATTTATCTTGCAACTTCTTCAAGTTCAAATTAATTTTTTTTTGACTTGAAACTTAACTTTTATTTTCCTATATTAACTTAACAAAGTAAAAAAATTGGTCAAGTTATTTTAAATAATAATTATTCCAAAATGTAAGTAACTATATAAATAAGTATACAATATATAAAGGTATATATTATATATATAAGTATAAGTATATATATTTTATTCCTATTTTAACACATACATTTATTGTATCCTTAATATTTTGTTTTGTTAAAAAACTTTTGTCAATACTGCAATAAAAGCCAATTGGGGTTAATTATATATAAATACAAAATTATAAAAGTCTACAATATGTGTACATACTACATAGGCAGATATAAACAAAATAATTTAATACGAGACTTACAAATTTCAACTTTGCTAAATTAAAAATATAGTTAATAATATCTCTAAATACATGTAAGAGTATAAAATTGAAAAATATGATATGGTTTTGATTAAAATAATTATTATAGGTACTTGTTTTATTATAGCCACAAATTAAAATATATTATATATTATATAAATAATAGCCTATATACCTAACCTACATTATATAAAAAACATACCTGATATCATCTACTTGTAAGCAATATATATCATATTATAATTTATTACATAATATAATACTAATCATTGATTAGTGTTAGGTACCAAAAAATAGATTTTACTGAATTAATACAAATATTACAATATCTATTGAATTTACCTAACCGTTAGTGTAAAATATTTTCTACTTTATTAAATCATTTAATTTAAGACTCACCCAACTTAAAATATAATTAATAATTATTATAACTATGACAACAACAGTCAACCATAACAACAACAATAATAATATATTGTATTATAATTTATTGTAATTAAACACTTGTTAATAATTAAATAAAAAATTTAAGTAGGTATATAATATGTATAGTATATGCACTTTTATATTGAAACATTTTAGTTTGACAGGCATAATGACAGGATAGTAGTGGATAGATCACCTCATAATATTACCTTACTAAAAATGTATTACATTTATATTTATATTTTCTTAATAATTTAAACTCAACCATATTAATAATTAATTATTATTAAATCATACAAATTTAGTGTTAAATTCAAAAACTGACTTATACTATAATAATATAGTATATATTAAAATGTTTTTATATTAATTGTAAATTATACAATACCTAATGTCCCAGAATTATATTTTATGAACATTTGTGAGTATTTGCCACTTTTACATAAATGTAATATATTCTCTGATTGGTATAATGCACCTATAATATTATACTTACGAACAATTAATTTTTTTCCCACATGATCGAGAAGATCTAGCATTCCATTTAATATTATTTAATTTTCCAAATTCACAAACCCACAAATTACAGTCCTCTTTAGTTTTAATGTTTGATCGAATAACATATTCATAACATTGTAGTTCAGTTACTACTTTGTTAATGAATGAATTAGGCAAATGGAGATTCATTTTGTAAATTTTAATGGTGAAAACAATAACCCATTGACGCATTGTGATAACATTACAATTATTATTATAATAGGTACTTGTTTTATTATAGCTAACTATTATTTAAAATCTCAAACATAGGATCAATTTTCTGTAAAAAACTAAACATTAGTTTATTAAACTTCAAAAATGTTAGGGAATTAAAATGTTTTTGTATAATCTAGACTATGGCATTATAATACAGCAATTATTTTTATTTTTATTTATTAATTCTCTTGACTCTTATATATAGAGACATAATAACATGTATACCTAATTTATAAACTGAACTTCACTCTAGTGTTGCATATTGTTGTACCTATATTTGCAAAAAACAAATATTATAAACTTTATATACTTTACTATTAATGATAATAAATATTATAATTTTAAATATATTTTATGTAAAACCGCGGCATCTGATATCATATTATTCTTTGATAATAATTATTAAATAAAACCGCGGTAAATTTGAATCGGCCAATCAGAGAACAGCGGTCGTGTAGCAATGTACAGTATGTTAATATGCGTCCGGCCAGCAATAACGAGACTTGATGAGACGTAGTGTGGCGCGGTTTCCGCCGTGCGCTAATCCATGCAGCGCGTTAAACACTCGACGTCGAAGTACGGACGGTACAAACAAACGAGCGTTGCCGGTCGAGTAATCCGCGTAGATAACACCGTCGGGTGATACGCGCGGTTGAAGGCGGAGGGAACTCGTATTGGTACCTGTGATAAACTGCTGTAGCTGTGGGTCGGCGGCCTGGTCGGCAGCCCACTGTTGCATCGTCGGCAGTACAGCTGTTTCGGCGATTTCGATTCGTGATAACGCGTCTGGTACGACGTTATCAGTGCCTTGAATGTGCACGACGTCGTGTATGTGTTGCGATAGAAACGAAATTTGACGCACCTGTCGATCGATTGTTTTTTCTGATTTGAGCGTGAACATGTACGTCAGCGGCTTGTGATCCGTACGCAACGTTGTTCTGCGCCCCTCGATCATGTGAATAAAATGCCGTGTGCCCAAAAAGGCAGCGAGAAGCTCTCGGTCGTACGTACTGTACCTCTGTTCGGCCGGCGAGAGCTTTTTTGAAAAGAAACCGAGAGGTTGCCACTGATCGTTGACGCGTTGCTCGAGAACGGCGCCCACTGCCACGTTAGATGCGTCGGTGTTGAGGCGAAGGGGGGCGTTCTGATCAAGATGAGCGAGCTTGGCGGTGTCGGCGAGAGCCTGGCGACACGCATTGAAGGTGGTCCGAGTGTCGTCGGTCCATTGTAGCGGTCCATCGCGATTTTTGATTTGCGACGCAAGGCTGTAAAGGGGCGCTTGCATCTCGGCGGCGTTCGGAATAAATCGATGATAAAAATTTATTGAACCCAAAAATCGCTGGAGCTCCTTCTTGGTGTTGGGCAGCGCCCATTCGTGTATAGCGACAACGCGTTCGGCGTTCGGTCGGCACGCGTCTTTGTCGATAACGTGCCCGAGAAATAGCATTGAGTCAGCCGCGAAAACGCACTTCGCCGGACTGATTGCGACGCCGTACCTTTGAAAACGCTCGAGAACGGTACGAACGTGTTTGATGTGTTCGGCTTCGTCGTGTGAAGCGATTAACACGTCGTCGATGTACGCAAACACGAAATCCAGTCCGCGTAGTACATCGTTGATAAATCGTTGAAACGTTTGCGCGGCGTTGCGCAGTCCGAAACACATGACGGGAAACTCGAACAAACCGAACGGCGTCGTGACCGCGGTTTTGTGTACGTCGTTCGGGGCGATAGGCACTTGATGATAGGCACGTACCAGATCGAGTTTTGTGAAAACAGTCTTACCGGCGAGATTTGCCGTGAAATCGTGTAGATGCGGCAATGGGTATCGATCGGCGACTGTTACAGCGTTAAGACGACGGTAGTCGCCGCACGGTCGGAACGTACCATCTTTTTTGGGCACCAAAAGTAGTGGACTGGCCCATGAACTCGATGACGGCCTGCAAATGCCTTTTTGCAGCATGAAATCGAATTCTTGACGTGTGATCCGTAGTCAATCGGGCGGAAGTCGGCGTGGTCGGGCGAAAAGAGCTGGTCCCGTGGTATGCAGTTCGTGTACCACTCCGTGTAAAAAATCTGTCGGCACAGGCGATTCACGCGTGACTTCGGGGTAGTCTAGAAGTATGGCGGTCCATTTCGACGGTCTGGCGATGGCGCAAATCGCGGCCGAGGACGATACGGTAGCGGGCGTAATTTTCACTGAACTGTTTACCGCGAGATCGACGAGGCGGTTTCGGCGTATATCGATGAGCAACCCGTAGTAGTGTAGGAAATCGGCTCCGATAATCGGTCGCGAAACGTCGGCCATTTCGAAAGTCCACGAAAACAGTCTTTTGAACCCAAGATCGAGATGTAGTTGCTTTGGCCCGTATGTTTTGATTTGTGAGCCGTTTGCGGCGACGAGTCTTATATCGGCGCTCGTTGTTTGATTGATGTTTTGGTATAAATCTAGTTTAGCGCCCACCCGAATTTTTCGATTTTTTTTTACGAAACCTAGGTAAATCAACGTTTTAAAAACGATGGTGCAATAATAATTTAGCGGAAATCCATGGTTTTTGAGATATAACATTTTCAAATTTGAGTTTTTCGGCAATTTACTTAAATAAGTAATTTAAACGCACCTCTGATCATTGCTGTGTGGCGCAGTGGTCTGAAAATACTGTGTGACGCGTACTATCATGGGTTCGGACCTCGGTCAATGGAAACAAATTTTTGTCTTTTTTTTCAATTATTTTTAATTTGGCCCGCGTTGCGCAATCCATATCACTAATTTTTAGATCGATAATAAGACTTATCAGTTATACGCGTGTGGTCGACTGTCGTCGATACGTCGAACATAATTATAACTGTTACTAATAATACTGTTAATACTTCTGCACAATCAAAAAAATAACGATTTTCGGTATTTTACACATTCGTTAAACTCTCTATTATACTTAATACAAGGAATATAATACTTTAAAATTAAGTAAAATTTAAATTTAAAAAAAGTAATAAATATTAATATATTTTTCATAAGTTTATAATTTATATTTTATATTTAAGTTTTACAAATATCCAAAATCTATTTCTAATTCTATATCTTCCTCAGATTCTGATGACTTGGTCAAAACTTCATCACTAACATCACTATTGACTGTTTCCGGTGTAGTAGGGTTGTACAACAATGAACATAAACGAAAAAACTCATCTAGTGGGTTCAAATTTGAATTTCGGCAACATTTGAAAAACATGTGTTTAGCCAGATACCTAGCGTAAAAAATGGAGTTAAATTTTTGTCTTTTTTTTTAAAAAAATTCGTTCCGTCAAATTGCATTTTTTAACGTTGTAACCTACTTGGGGTGGCGTTACATAGCAAATCGAGGGATATTTTCGTTTTTAATTGTCCGAGCGAGCGCAGCGAGCGAGTGACCCGGCCCGGTTACTTAGTGCAATAAAAATGCATTTTTTTTTTAACCTTGTGACCTACTTGGGGTGGTGTTGCATAGCAAATCGAGGGATATTTTCGTTTTCAATTGTCCGAGCGAGCGCAGCGAGCGAGTGACCCGGCCCGGTGACTTAGTGCAATAAAAATGCATTTTTTTTTAACCTTGTGACCTACTTGGGGTGGTGTTGCATAGCAAATCGAGGGATATTTTCGTTTTTAATTGTCCGAGCGAGCGCAGTGAGCGAGTGACCCGGCCCGGTGACTTAGTGCAATAAAAATGCATTTTTTTTAACCTTGTGACCTACTTGGGGTGGTGTTGCATAGCAAATCGAGGGATATTTTCGTTTTTGATTGTCCGATTTAATATAGGTGACTCGGTGCTATAAAAATTCAATAATAATACATTAATTCGATGTTCGTTATCGGACGCGCTCATGTTCGTACGCGGATTTTATATGATTTAAGATAAAGATACATTAAGTTTTTGACCGTAAATAAAATGTAATACGACTTATCTTTGGTTCATAACTGTTTCTAAAGCAGTATTCGCAACACGTGAGTTACATACTTTTGATGTTTTTATTTTATCATGTCGTGGTCCGTTGTTAAATTGTTTAAATTATTTGAGTATAATGAAGACGGCCCGTTGTCAACGCCAGTTATTGAACAACTTCAATTATGGGGTCTTATTGCCAAAAATAATAGCCTCAAATGTAAAAATGGCCATTTTGCAAAATTGTGCCAGCACGGGGACTACGCTGATGGGTTTGTTTGGCGGTGCAGACAGTGGTCTACAGTTAATAAAAAAAAAGTGAGGTGTGACTTTAAACAGTCAATAAGGAAAGGTACGTTCTTCGAGAAATCGCATTTGTCGATTTATCGAATCGTAATGTTCGCATACTTGTGGACGGAGAATGTGTCTCTTTCCTTTATTAAAAACCAAATTAACATAGCGCAACAATCAGCTGTCGATTGGGCATCTTTCCACCGGGAAGTAGTCTTTGATGGAATGATATTGAGGCACGAAAAAATTGGTAATTTTTTATTTTATGTTATATAAAGCGACAGTATTTTTTTTATTATTGATTATATTTATTACGAAGGCGGTGTTGGAAAAGTTGTTGAAATCGATGAGTCGAAATTCGGTAGACGAAAATATTATAGAGGCCATCGAGTTGAGGGGCAATGGGTTTTTGGTGGAGTAGAGTGGATAACAGGCAAATGTTTTTTAGTACCCGTAGAACGTCGTGACAAAAACACATTGCTGGAATTGATTAAACAGTGGATTTTGCCCGGTACATTAATCATTAGTGATTGTTGGAAAGTATGTTGTCCTGTTTTATTTTTATTTTATTCATCAATATTAATCATGAATAATCAATTTTAGAGTTATGACTGTTTAAAAGACGAGGGTTATGAACATTTAACAGTTAACCATTCCATAGAATTTAAAAATCCTGATACCGGTGCGCACACGAATAATGTAGAGGGGATGTGGCGTCATGCTAAGGCATCTATTAGTCAGTACTCTCGGAAAAAACGTTTTTACGCAGGGTATCTGGCTAAACACATGTTTTTGAAATGTTGCCGAAATTCAAATTTGAACCCACTAGATGAGTTTTTTCGTTTATGTTCATTGTTGTACAACCCTACTACACCGGAAACAGTCAATAGTGATGTTAGTGATGAAGTTTTGACCGAGTCATCAGAATCTGAAGAAGATATGGAATCAGAAATAGATTTTGGATATTTGTAAAACTTAAATATAAAATATAAATTATAAACTTATGAAAAATATATTGAATGAAAATCGTTATTTTTTTGATTGTGCAGAAGTATTAACAGTATTATTAGTAACAGTTATAATTATTTATTATATCGACGACAGTCGACCACACGCGTATAACTGATAACTGATAAGTCTTATTATCGATCTAAAAATTAGTGATATGGATTGCGCAACGCGGGCCAAATTAAAAATAATTGAAAAAAAAAGACAAAAATTTGTTTCCATTGGCCGGGGTCCGAACCCATGATAGTACGCGTCATACAGTATTTTCAGACCACTGCGCCACACGGCAGTGATCTAAGGCGTCTATAAATTACTTATTTAAGTAAATTGCCGAAAAACTCAAATTTGAAAAAGTTGTAACTCAAAAAATATTGATTTCCGCCAATTTTTTTTTGAACCATCGTTTTTAAAATGTTGATTTACCTAGGTTTCAAAAAAAAAAAGTGAAAAATTCGGGTGGGCGCTAAACTAGATTTGTTCCGATGTTTTTCGTAAGATTGTGGGGTCGCGGCAACACCGAAATTTCCGCACCAGAGTCAATTAAAAATCGGCGTCCGGTGCGGGTGTCATTGACGAAGAGTCGGTTAGGTTAGGTTGATGCAACACCGCCGCCTCACGGATTTTTCCGCATCACAGGCGAAGAGTACGCGCACGGATCGCGACATTTCCGCGCGTCTGCGCCATACCTGGCATGGTAGTAACACCAACCTGATGTCGCACTGGTAGCTCGATGATGAGAATGCGAGCGGGAACGGTCGCGTTGCTGATGTGTGTCACGATCGTTTGTCGTGCGCGTTAGCGCAGCGGCTTGCGACGTCGCAAGGGACGCGACTTGAGCGGTAAGCGCGTGAATAGCTTCCTCGAGGGCGAGGAAACGCGTGTCTTGAGCGCTTGAAGCCGTCGCAGCGTTTCTGCGGGTGACTGGATTTGGCTCACGCGAGTCGTAACTGGGAGGGTTCTGATCGACGACAGACATCTCCGCGAACTTGCACGCTTCCCACACGCGATCAGCGCGTTCGGCTAGGAATTCGGTGGAGCCTGCGAGACCGGCGACGACGGTGCGGACGGGTGGTGGGAGCTTGCTCATCCAGAACGCCACCAAAGCTTGATCTGACATCCCGTCGGGGTAGACGTCTCTCATGTCGCGCAGCAGTCTCGACGGGGTGCGGTCACCCATGCCGCCTGGCTGGATCATACTTTGGAAACGCGTGGCCTGCGGGATGCTGTATGTTGTGACGAGGCGTTGACGAATCGCGTCGTACGATGCCTCGGGCCCCAAAAGATCCGTGATAGTTCGCACGCCCTCTTCATCGAGCGCCTCAAGCACGTGATTCACGCGCGACAAATCTGAGCGTATTCACTTGTTCGCGAACATGGCGTCCGCGTGCGTGAACCACTGGGTCGCGGAGCTGCGCCAGAACCCTGGTAACCTGACATGCGCGACCGCCGAGACCTCCGAAGTCGCGGTCGAAACAACGGGCGATGTCATCGTGGTGGTAAGCGACGTGATGCCGGGCGTCGAAGCGATGCGGTGAGCGGCGCGGTAACAACCGGTGCGTCCGACAACATACCGTGTGATTGCGTGGATAAACGCGGGTATAGCTCAGGCCGGGACACTAAACGGGACAACGACGCACGTGGTCGAAACGAAATATCGGCGACGGACTTGCGAACGCGCGGACTTACACTACGTTCGACGGCGAGCGGAAACGGAAAAAAAAAACTTGCGTTCGGAACTCGAGGCCACCAATGTGCGGAATGGCGCGTGAGACTCGTGAGGACGAAACACGTGACACGACGTCGAAACGCGGGCGAGAGCCAAAAAACGATGGGACACAAGGCGTGTGTACTCGGCGGCGGGTTTCGACACGTGCGTCGTTTGATTCGAGGTCACCAATGTGGCGTTAGAGGAGGAATACCGTCTCAACTCTAACGACCAACGTGTCTGACAAAATCAGTAGGTTAAGATAATTATTAAGACGAGTTTAAATAGTTAAATTTTATTACACGGCAATAAAAATAGTACTACCAAAAATATGATTTGACGACGTGAGTCGTAACGATAGCCGCGGGTCGGTGAGAGTACGGACTTGAGGGAACGACGGTCACGAAAAAAGTAACTCAACACGGCGAGCGATGATGGCTTCGAGCCCGTAACGGCGAAAAACCTATCGCGCGCGGCGGGAGAAAAAGTGTACGAAAAGTCGTCGCGGGCGACGTAACAAAGAGAATAAATATACAAATACAATAAGTTAAAATAATTCACGCAGTGAAAAATACAAGGAACATAGACAAAAAATACAAGTACAAATAATTCAATGTTAGGAACAACATGGTAACGACAATAATAAACGGACGCGCTAGCGTAAGTGGTGATAACACGTCGTAATCACCACAGGTCGTACACACGGTTATCATTTATTGTAAATATTGGTATCAAACGTTGGAGGTAGTCGTGATTACTCACAAAAACGAGACCTCCAACCAATATCATTTATTATTATTTGTCGGCACATCCGACGTGTTTTGTATCATTATCAATTCCATTGTTTTATTATTCGCCGTTGTCTTCGACGCGTAGTTGTATCATATTATATTTGTATTATTTCACCGATCGGTTTGTGATCGCGTGACTACTATCACTAGTTTGTAAGCTATCTTATTTTGCAGCACATTATAATAAATTGTTCCTTACCTTTTCATACCGTAAATATTGTTATTGTTAATCAGCTTTTCACTCATCTTCCTAAATTCTCACCTTCTCGAACCTAACCTAAATATACAGTCCTCTCTCTCCCTTCCTACAGGGTTATCGACAGGCCATCGACGACGAAGTAAGTTTCACACGATCCGACACTTGTAGGCAGCCTCCAGCGCACACACACGCCTACACGCGTCATCCGGCTTGATGTGCAGCCGTCGCACAACCAACTAGATATTACATATTTCATAATATTATTACATATTAATATCTTATTACAAATTACAATTAATTTATTTTATCATATCTTGCTTATCATTATTATTGTTATCACTAATCACCTTATAACCACACTAACCGTGCAGAGCGCGGTTAAATACAATATTTAAAGAATTATAATATATTCTTTACATATATATTATATAATTATTAATACACAGGTTATATGTTATATGTTATTATTTATTATTCCATAGTAATAAATATATTTTAGACTCTAAACTAGGGTGACCATATTTAAAAAAAAAAAATACAGGACAAAATTAATAATAATTTAATTTTTTTTATTAATAATTAATATATATATATATATATAATATCTATATATATTTTATAATTTAAACATAATTTTTAATAACACTGTATATTGTATAAGATTAAATTTTTAAAAAAACGTATTAATTCATTTTGATAATTCAGATATGTCTTCACTATATGATTTTTCATATTTTTCTGAAGAAGTAATTAGTTTTAATAATTGTGGATGTTCTAAAAGAAATGTATGAAATTCTGTACATGAAACATTTTTAAAATGTTGTTTTACGATTATTATCGATCTACTTGTGTCCACAAGATATCGATTTTTCTCATCTGTCCATAAAACATTTGTAATTGAAAATATTCTTTCTACCGACGCGTTAGTACCTGGAATAGCCATCGAATACTCTAAAATAACCGTAAAATATTTAATTGAAATGTTATTTTTTTCTAGAATTTTAAATATTTCACACCACCTATCTTCGGTTTTTGAACCATTTTTCCAGTTTTGCATTTTAACCTTCATTACATTAATCACATGATTAAATTCGTCAAAAAGTTCATCTTCATCGAATTTCAATGTTGGATTATTCTTAATGGGGCGCCGTAAATGCCCGGAAAATAATAAGGCGGACTGTAAAAATCCGGAATTTTTCCGTAATATCGCGGACCGTAAAAATCCGGAAAAAAAAATTACTACGAACCGTAATTGTCCGGACTGTACTTATCCGGAATTAAAAAATAGTGAACCGTAATACCACGGACCGTAATATCCCGGAAAATCAAAAACCTTAATCTCCTGGACTGTAATTGTACGGAAAGCTAAATGACACGGACCGTAATCTCACGGAACGTAAAATTCCGGAAAAGTATAACATACGACGCTAACGCCATCAAGTGGAACAAAAATATATATTGGTCACTGACTAAGGATAGGTACAGTCGTTGCCAGATAAATGCCAGATAGATCAATATTATTACCGAAAATACATCAATAAACCAACTATTGTTACAAAAAATATTTTACGATATTAATTTAAAATCAAATATAAAAAAGTAAATAAAATACAAAAAGTAGAAATTGTAAAATAATATAATGAATATAATAATAATAATAATAATAATAATACATAGCATACATAACTATACAACAATAGTTTGTTATGGCTGTAGTGGTGCCAGGCGCGGCTTCAGAGACTTACAAGGGGAGGGGCCATTTTTTTTTTGCTATCACTAAATAGCAAATGGGACTTAGAGAGTACCCGAACCTGGAACGTAAGATTGTCAATAAATAATGTCTTGTATTTATACATTATACATGGTTTTATTTAATAAATTATTTTGTATAATTATGTATCTAAGGACTATTATCTTAAATATATATAGGTTATAGGTACATAAACCGTCCGTCAACAATAATAATATGTTAAAATGTTATGACTGTAATTGAGTATTCACTGATAATAGTCGTTTCCCCAAATTAGTACAGTTTGACTACGTTCCTATATTATATGATACACGCCTCATATTAATATCATATTATCATAATATGGTTTTTTTAGACAAAATATAATTGTTAGGCAGGCATTTCACAAAAACAAATATGCAATAGTATGTAGAAATCAAAATGTTTGGAAAGTCTGGGGAGGGGCCATGGCCCCAGTGGCCCCCTCCTTGGAGCCGCGCCTGAGTGGTGCTACACCTAAATCATCGTCTTCATCTTCAGTACTTGTATCACTGTCGTCAGTTGTATCTTCTCAGTACGTTACTATTAATTTATCCATTTCGATGTCCATAAAACTTTCATTTTTCCACATTTCTTCTTCTAATTTTTTCACGTTTGCACAAACTGCTCCCAGAATCACACATAGATTCCATTTTTTGTTTACACAGTTCTGCGATTTTTTTTATGCTACCATTATGATTTTGTTTTGCAATGTACTGTTTTACTTGTGACCGGATGATACGGCGGTAGTCTAATAATATCATGGCCTTCTTTACTTAATATACCATCTAAAGAATATTTAACAAACACTTGTTTGTGTTTACGTATTATATCGTGAAGTTGTGGTTTAAACATAGTTGAATTAAAACTTATATTATTTTCAGTCAACCAATTTACCATGTCTTTTTTTAAGCTATTTGAGTTTGGAGCACGGTTAGATTGATGACAATGATAAGTCGTATTATCCAATACCACAACAGAATTTTTACTTAAATTTGGTAGTAATTTTTCTGTGACCCATTTATAATAATTATCTTTATTCATATTATCGTGGTAATCACCACTAGAGCTTTGAGCTTCCCATGTTAGTAAAGCATTAGGAACAAAACCTTCTTCTCCTCCAGCATGAACAATTATTAATGGCTTTCCTTTACTTAAACTTTGTTTCACTGTATTGTCATCATCGACGGAACTCCATGATTTATTAACAACATGTGATGATAATACTTTTTGAATTTACAATAAGGAGCTCCAGCATAATATCATCATGTCTTAAGAGTTAAGGAGTAATATTTAGGCAATTCACGTAACAGAAACTTTTGAGCTATATCTATAGCTGTAGTAAATGAAAATTAGTGTGTGTTTACGAAAATCGCTATGTAATGCCGCGTCGGGTAACTGTCGAGTACAAAGTCAAATAATATAACAAAATATAAAACCGATATGTGAAACACTCGAAAATGCCATCCACTATCATTTTTTTAAGTAGATGATTTTATTTTATAATTACTCAAAAATCATGAAAAACGGTTGTAAGTGAGAACGTTTTATCCAAGTCGCTCATGAGTAATATTGCGCTGATGCTAACTACAAATATGGTACATTTTGGCAGTGTTTGGAAAGAACGTCGTTTATAAACGCACGTTCACGTTTATAGTTAGTGAACGATATGCGAACGTCATTCGTTTTTTTCAAATAGAACGTGGACGTGAACGTTTATATACTTAATAAATAAAATATGAAAAATATTATTAAGAAAAACATACAGTTGTATTAATAATGTGTTCTAATTAATATAGGATTTACTGAAAGTTGATTTGAATTCACTTCAAGCTGAAATGATGGTTGCCAAAAACTGTATTCAAAACTATAATAATAAACCTGAACCGGGACCTGAACAAAAAAATCAAATAAATTTATTCAAAAAAAATATAACTATTTCAACTTTTCCTAATGTACATAAACTTTTAAATTTAGCTCTGACCTTACCAATTTCTTCAGCATCATGTGAGAGGTTATTTTCGACAATGAGACGTATCAATACATATATACGGTCAACTATGACTCAAGACCGTTTTTCCTCACTGGCAATACTAAATATTGAAAGAGATATTTCAAATAATATTGATTCTAATGATATATTAAATATCTATTCAAAAACCAATAGACGCTTGGAATTATAGTTGAAAACAAATAAATGTCTTATTTTCATTTAGTTTAGTGTTTTTTTTTTCTTATTAAGTATTATTATTTTTGCAGCCCCCCCCCCCCCAGATATATTTGACCACCCTACGCATATGTTTAAAACACCAGAACACTAGAACACTCAAACTTTGCGCATAAGAGCCGTAAAACGCGTATTGTCGTAAGCAGCAGCCAGCAATAGACAAACAGTCGAGTCAGCAGTACAGGACATAAAAACATTATGAATATTATACTATTTAATATTTATATTATTGCAGACCAATATCATTATTAATTATGTTGATCAATTATTATTGTGTATGATATGATCGCGATAATAATGTATATAATATATATATATATATATGTGTGTGTGTTTGTATATATATATATTATAAATGGATATACGGGTTGTTATAAACCAAGCATACGGAGAATTAGGGTATTACCCAAAAATAGGAAAACAACACAGCCGCCGCCGCGCTACGTCTAATAATTATAACAAGAGCCCTTTGATAACGCTGCGTTTCATGTGTACCATGTGACTCTGGCTTATCTTAAAGGACTACATCACAGCTAAAAATATATTACAATATATTATAATTCACATACTAGTCCACTGATATGTACAGTAAATTATAGGAAAAGAACATTAACATAAATTAACCATCTTGGAATAGACTTCAAAAGCTATATCTTCAGTTTGTAGTTACATTTACTGCAGCCTTTCCTGTTAATTGTTTGTTATTATATAAACTTTTTGCTAGAGCCAGTTTTTTTTCATCTGTTGAGGTTTTTGAAGTCTTGATTTTATGAGCTTTATTACTTGCTGAAATCCTAAATTTTCTATTTTCTAACCAAACATGACCAGATTGGTCTAGAGTCTTATTAAAAATATATTTTATATCTTCTTCAGAAACATGAATGTAATTAAAAAAAAATTCTGATGATTTGAAGTCTAAAGGAAAGTTACACTCTTCAAGTTTTAAAAAACAATTATTTTGGAATAATTTTTGCTTGCATATGATAAAATTTAAGTATGAATTATAAAAATCAAAATTAATTGATTCTTCAATGCGGTTAATGATAAATTGTATTGTATCTTCACACACTCTTTCTACTTGTTTGTGTTTCAATTTTCAAATTATAACTCAATGGACAAGACAATGACAACAGATTGGAATTTTCGATGAAATAATTTTTATCAACAGGAGCTACATCTAAACGAGGTTTTTTTGGATTAAATAACTCTGCAATTTGTTTGCCTTTTTTATATTTTTCTTCACCAGCTTTAGACGGCTTACCCCATGTTTGAGGTAAATCAGTTTTTGATGACGATTCTTCATTGTTAATATAGTAGTAAACAGCACCAATGTGTTTACATTTTTCACCAGCCCCAGCAGCACATTCACAGTTTGCAGACTTGATTACCCTTGAACCATCAAGCTAATAAAATAGGCAAAGTAAACATTTATTGACAACAGTTCAAAATACAAGTATTAGTATTTAGTATCAACCTAGGTATTTGTCTTAATTATAATTGTAATGAAATCGTTTTTGAATATTTTTAACTAATGTATTTAAAATTGGTAGGTATGTTTATTTTGTTTATCTTTCATATTATGAGTTTATTATAAAGTAAAAAAAAATTAAAATTAATAATATATTTATATACTAACATTTTTTAAATATATAGTATTAGGTACTTATTTCATAAGTAACACGCAGAACATTATTAATAAAAAAACAATTATTGTTGAACTTACTTCAATCTTTACTCTGTAAGGTGGAGAAGTAACAGAAGCTTGTCTTATAACTTGACCACTTATAAAACATGGACCCATAACAGTTTTGAGTTCTTGGACATTTATGACATGTCCACTTTTAATAAATTTAATGACTTATCTTTATTATATTTTTTATTAGAGAAAATAGTTTGAAAACCATAATGTAATATTAAATCACTCATTGTTTATTTCAGTTTTCACTAATAAGTACCAAATAATAACTATTTAAAAATATTAGTTGTTTGATACTTTCAGTTAGTATATTATGCAGAAGCAGAGTGCAGACATGCAGTACGTCAGTACCTATACTGTATAGGCAATATAGCTGATAACAACTT
The DNA here is from genome assembly GCF_037042655.1 of Diuraphis noxia. Taxonomy (NCBI): domain Eukaryota; kingdom Metazoa; phylum Arthropoda; class Insecta; order Hemiptera; family Aphididae; genus Diuraphis; species Diuraphis noxia. The sequence continues at coordinate 97,457,457 of NW_028301711.1, read as the reverse complement.
CCCAAGTAACACAAAATGGATAATAGAATATTGATAGAATAATACTTAAGAATATTTGTAATATTCATTATTCAATTGATAATCATCCGATTTCCTCCATAACTCATGAAATAATCATTCCCGTGCACCCATTTTAAATAAGATGTGAATAATCTTGAGAATAACTTATTATTAATCTATAATATTAACTTAATAATCTATGAATATGCTTGAAATGTATTCCATTCAGAACCATAGAATATTACCTTCCAGTAATGTTATATGAATAATCAATGCATGTTTTAAAATTATTCCATTCAGAATCATAGACTATTTTAAGAGAACAAATGAATTATTGTTTGGATTTTATTATTGTTCTATGAATAATCAAAGAATACAAACCTAGATCAATAGATAAAACTATTCTATATATGTGATCAATATTTAAATCAGTTTTAACATACCTACTGATAATTAATATAAAGGTATCAATAATTGTTTTACATTCATTGAAGACATTTTAATAAATATGTCTGCAGAGCATGTTTTATATATATATATATATATAAGTCCACTGACATAAAACCTAAGGAATTTTTTTATCTATTATCGGTGGAACTGAGGGACTATGCTCATCTCCCCTTTAAAAAAGCTGAAGATTTTTACTACATTGGAATACATGAAAATAATTTGATCTCCATATCAAATTTTTAATTTTTAAACCACTAATTCATACTTTAAGTAATAATAATAATACTTTCATACCACAATAGATAATTTATTTATACCTATAATTAATAGGTAGTCATATTATAATAATATTATGTATCCTAGGTACCTTATAATTATATAAATTAAAACAATTAAAATAATATAGTTTATGAAAAACTTTTAATTTAAGTTTAAAAAGTAACACACATTATTTTCTTTATAATATGTGAGTATATACAGTTATTAGTGTAATTAATTTAAGTTAGATATTACACGGATATAAAAAATACTAGGATAATTTATTTTTTAATCGATCAGATGCTTTTGTCAACCATATGCTGGCAGCATTTTCCACTTCCTTGACTGTAGCTGTTGTAAATTTACTTTGAACAGCTTCTATATTAAACAAAAATATAACTGTGTATAAGTTATTGATAAAATATCCATACAAAATATACATTTTGCTTACTGCATAGTAATGTTGACAATATTGTTTGATTGAATGCTGACTTTAATCCTTTGCCTTTATGTCCAGTGAAACTGTAGTTAGTGGCCATTTGATCAGAAATCATTTTCCTTAGAATCCTCCTGGTCAGTTCTTTGTAGTCAGATCCACCCATTAAAGCCAACATATTCACCTATATATTATCAAAAATTATAAAATTCTATTTACTTATAATATATAAATATGTGTACAATATATATACATTGTCAAAATAAAATGCATATATCACAACAGATATAATGTTAAAGAAGAATAAATATAATTATATTTCAATTTTCAATCATTATAACATATTATTTTATATAATAAATGAATATATAAAAGACATTCATAAACTAAATTAAATTATTTTTTAACTAATTTTAATTTAAAGAACAAATGTTGGTTAATTTTATATTATAAATTAATTTTTTTGTATGGAAAAGATAACAGTTCACATATTATTTAATTTAATTTTACCTTAGTTACTATTGATTACTATCATCAATGATTAATTTCAAATTTATTGGGTTTTAAGATCTTACTAAGTGTTATTAATTATTATAATATGTCAGCAGCAAGTTGATTGTGATTGTCATTCACAGAAATGTTTTAGTAAGGTAATTTATTAATAAGTGATTTTAGTTATAAACATAATATCCAGTTTTATTCTAAAATAAATTAGGGTTTTCACTAAAAATTGGTAAGCATATTTTATTTCTTATGCAACTTGATACCAAGGAGTAATCACCAATTCTGGACGGAAATATGTCTGGTTAATTTCAATTTTTCCATTTAATTTTGAAAACTATATATTTGACTTAAAATTCAAATTATATATGTTAGCTAGTCTGAAGAAGGCAAAAAAAAAATAAATGTACTTAAATAATAAGTAAATTTAGATAATAAGAGTTATATATACATGTAATTATATATATTATAAAAATATATACAGTTATACCAATTAAAGTAAAATATATACCTACCAATTTATTTTGACTATCTTCTTTCTCCTTAATTGCATTAGTAATTATTTCTAATCCGTCATTATTAGAAATTGGAAATGTTGAAAAAATATCAGATACTGCCTTATTAGTGCTATTAAAATCAGCTGGTGTTGAAGATTTATCAATAATTCCATCCATTTTTTCTTTAATATCATTTATATTCAACATTAAGACGTGCAAGTACTCAGCATTTTCTTTACATCGAGCATTCAATGTCACAAGTTGTCTTAATACTTGATTTTGAAACTCTAGATTTTGGCAATATAATAATATTAGTTGATTTATATTGTAGTTTATATTTTATTATATAATTTATTCATATATTAAAAGGAATAAAGAAGAGACTGAATATTACCCTTCAAATTTTCATTTGGATTTACTTTTTGCATAGAAATTATTGAAGTGTTTCTTTCTTCTAGAGTTTCTTCTATAAAAAATATTAATTATTAAAATATAGGAGAAAAATTATAAATAATTTATTATATTAAAGAATAATTAAATGCACACCATACATTAGTGCACATACAATTATTAATTTTTAATGATCATAATAGTTATGATGTTTTACTAGTATAATAATAATACTAGCAAAAATTAGTTTCTGACAAAATATAAATTAATTTATAATATTATCATTCAAATTTCTTAATATATCTATATAATTAATAAGCTGTGTTATATGAATCGTAATACTGCAGCCTATATTATAATTAAATTAATATTAATAATATTAAAAATTGATATATTTTATTTGTCCAAAACTAATTTTGCTATTATTATTATACTAGCTAGTAAAATGTATATTTATATTTGTTATATGCCTATATATATAATAGCATAGAAATATGTAATTGTTTTTTGTTTAATCTTTTTATATATATAATTACCTATTACCTATATATATATATATATATATTAAAAAAAATTAACAATTATAACTGTATATTATATTTATGAGTTATGAACATAAAAATTACCATTAAGCATAGATAATGCTTCTTCATTTACATCCATACTTTTATCTAGAGAATTAAATAGTACATTATTCATGTCCCATTCCACCTCTATAGAATTATGATTACTTGTATGACCTGCAGCAGTAGTTATGACCTCACTACAATTTTCAATAGATATAACTAAAATGTATGTTAATTGTATTAGTTAACATGATATTTATTACAGTAATTTATACTTAATAAGCTTGATAATAAATATAAACATACCATTATTAGTATTCTCATTGTTTTCAGTTGCATATGATATTATATTACCAGTTAATTCATAATTATGTTCTTTTGGCAAAACTAAATTGAATTTTAAAATTAAAACAATTACCCATTTATACAGATTTAAATAATTTTAAGAGTTTATTTGATTAACATCATTATGTTAAATTATACAATTTTATTAGCTTATTTGTAATGTCACAATTAAACCTGCAAGCGGACAATTACAATAATTGTACTTGGAAGACTTTAAAATATTATTAAAAAACCTAAGTTAATATTAATGTGACAAATACAGTATTAACTATTAATATTGTATGAGTAAATGAAAATATGCATGTATAATTATATTTTATAATATTTATGTAGGTATAGAATATTTATTTACCATTGTTTTTTTTTATTTGTGGAAAATCTGGAAGAATTACAGTGCTTATTTTACTAGCTTTGTTTGTTGTTTGGAGTTCTTCATCCGACGATGATGATGATACATTTCTTTTTTTTTTCTTTTTCTCTTCAATATATCATCGGTTGACTCTTTTGTTTTTAGAGTTTCGCAGTCTGACGTAAACTGTGCTTTATTAGCAATTGTTGTAGCATTGTGGAAATTGGTAATTAGAGATTTGCTGAGGATTTTAATAGGACATTTTATCCAATCTTCTGAAGGTTTTAAGTGGTTTCGAATTGCTCCAGATATTTTTAATGGGCCACATTTGTTAGGCCAAAAACATTCACTAAAATTAATTATCCAATTGCTGGGTATTACTTCTACAGTGTTCTCCTCGACAAATTGTGCCACATACCATCCAGACATGATAATATTACTATAATATAAAATTTTAACATATTGTAATATGTTAAATTAAACAAAAATATTAGATTAATTGTTTGTTTGTAAAATATATATACTATTATTATTATTTATATTTTCTTAAATATTAAAAAAACACCTATGTTATTATGATCTTCAACTTTAAAATGAAAGAGGTACTAAAAAATTATTAATGTATATTATTAAAAGTCAAAATCTTATATTTAAATATAATGAAATATACATTTATTTACATAAATTATTATTACTGATTTAAATACACACTATATTATATTGTATGTAAAAGTGGAAAAACTACAAATCCAGATTTATAAGGAAATCTAGCCAACTTGCAACAAATATCAGTAATAGGCCAATAAGTAAATTCATTATTTAAATTATCTACATAATAAATATCAAACAATGATGATTTACATGGCTTTTCATAAAAGTCAACTGCAGTATTATATTTTTTTCCAATTATTACATTTTTATTTAGAGAAGGACTGAATGCAAAATTGTAAATTTCTACGATTGAATTACAAAATAACTTGCAACAAGAATTTTTTTTGTTTAGTGTTAACTTAAAATTTGAAAATATTACCCTCTTAAATTGAGGGTTATTTGTACCAGAGATTAGTATACCATCATTGTTTATATTTTCTCTTTCTAACTTATAACTATTTAATGTCTGCTCATTATCATTAATTAAATATGTTTGTTGAGCGTTTTCTTCTGATAACCTCCTTACGACTTGCGGTAAAACATGATGTGAATTTCTAACCAACTTTTTTAACTTTTGTAGGTAGTTTTCTGCAGGGAAATTACTAAACAAATTCATATTTCCAAATTCTTTTACATCCGAAGCTATATGCAACAAGTTATGAATATTATGTGTTAGAAATTCTGGACCATATAAATGCTTGGTAGATAATACAAAGTGGGTTAATAATTCTTCTGCATAATCAGTGTAAAGTTGGTATTTTTCAGATAGTAATATAATAGAAGCTATATGCAAACTTATAAAGTGATCATATTTAGTGTTATGCAGAACTCTTTTTAGCACAATTGGCCCGGTATAGAGAAGGAATTGTCGAAATTCAGTTGCTTTCCAGCGTTTGCTTTCTTTTAACGATCTTGGAACCCTTGCAAATTCTACAGGTACAAACTTAGTAAATGAAATTAATGTATCACTCATTATGTTAATTTCTCTTGCAGCAAGCTTATGAGGGGGCCGACCAAAACACCAAGTGTTAACTACAAATTTCTTTACTACTCCAAGACATATTAAATGCATGTAGTCCAAAGGTACATCAGTAACTGGACGAAAACCAGGAATTTTTTCTAAAATGGATGTACCTGTGTGATGATCAGAGTCAGTTTTTGCTAGAAAATCAAGGTCAGTTCTTTTAGTAAAATTTAGATCAGGAAAACATACTCTGCCACAAAAATATTCCCCTTCTTGGGAACATTTAGTACATGAGGAGTATCCAGAATGTCCTTTGATAAAAAGAATACTAGCCTTTGCCACAGCATCAAATAAAAACATAGTAATTTTAAACTTTGTATGTTTATTTTTAATAATTAAACCATCAGTGGTTAATTTTAAAGATTCATTGACAAAATCACTTAACATATCATTGAAATCGTTAGGTTTTTCTGAACCATGATAAATACCAATTGGAAAAATGTTGGGTTGAATTTTCACATTATTAACTATACACAAAATAGGGTAAAACTGGCTAGAGGAAGATTTGAAAAGTGGTAAACCATCAATGTTTATACTTACTTCAATAATATTAGGAATATTTATTAAATCAATATGTTTAAACATACTATTCAAACCATTCATTATCCCCAAATGGAAATATGACCCAGGACTAACATGACGTGTAATCGTTGTTCGCGGTGTGTTTAAAAATGTTCTAGGATCCTTGGGAATATTTTTTAATTCAGGCACCAAAGATATAATTTGTAGCAATTCTTTAAGTGCTAAATGGGTGATTCTGTTTTTTACAGCCCAAAGTTTAAGGTGCTGTATAACTTGTTCAGTTAATGACAAATTGTCAAATAATTTATTTCTAGGCTCATCATTATTTTCTGTATTAATAAAGTTAGTATATGTATTTTGATGCTCTATTGTAGTTGTATTAATAAAATTATCATAATATATAGTGTTTAATTCAGTCGGTTCACATGGAAGTTCTACAGTATGGTTTAAGTTTTCTAGTTCAAGATTAACTGGCTGTGTAATGTTATTAACAACTATATTATTATTATTATTTGCTAAATTAGAATTAGAATTAGTAGCATTATTATTACTAGTTCTTGATATTGTTAAATTATTCAATTCATTTTGAATGGCCCTATTGAGTTTCCATTTAGTTCCTAGTTTCTTATTCATATTGTATTAATTGTTGTTACAGGTTACATATACCTATTATATACTTATATAATTTTTACATAGGTACTCATTTTATTCACTTATATAGGTATATTCATGTGTATACATTTAACATATTAAATAGGTACTTACTATATTATGGTATCGAAGTTCAAAATCGGTTCACTGCAGTATTATATATATTATTATATTCATTCACTAATTATTGAAACACGTTTGATAGTTTGATACTTTGATTTCAAAATAATTGTAAATTGCAAATCACTTAATTTTAAGGTTAAAGTCAATACTCAATAGCCGTTTGGTTATGACTGGAAAATGGAATTACCGTGGTCATCTATAATAGGCGCGCGCGGTGGCATATAAATTATTATTAGTTTATAAATAGTTGTTGATAATATTAAGTAGGTAATCACAATAATATGTCAATAAAAGATTATTCATATGGAATAATCGTTGATATTATGAATTGAATATTCTTAATATAATATAATGTATTAATATGATAATTCGTGAGAATAGAATACGAATGGATTGATATTATTTTTTAATTGATTGTGAATATAGTAAATTATTATGAATATTCATAAAATAATAAAAACTAGTAAATATAAATAATCATAATAATGTGTGAATGTGTTAATAAAAGATTATTCATATGGAATAATCGTTGATATTATGAATTGTATATTCTTAATATAATATAATGTATTAATATGATATTTCGTAAGAATAGAATAAGAATGGATTGATATTATTTTTTAATTGATTGTGATTATAATAAATTATTAAGAATATTCATGAAATAATAAAAACTCTTCAGAATATATTACCTTTTGAGTATCCAGAATAATTAAAGAAGGAATGGAACATTTAAGGATTAATACTAGAACAATTGGTGTTACTTGGGTTTAAGCATTGTTTTCAAAATATTGATTGAACTTATTACATTAATTGTGTTACAATTTCAAATACGAATATCAAATAACAAATATTTTTTCTTAATACCATTGAAACGTGCGTAGTAATATCCTGTAAGTACTTCATAAATAGTCAACCCGGAGCGCTAGCTGTACTCCTGCACGGCGTCTATAGCACGGAACAATATAATCACAGATCAATAATAATCGCGCTTTTAACAGTTTAAATATTTACTATTTATTGTTAAGGCAATTTATTATACTCCACTTGAGAGCGCTAGTAACGTTTTTTTATTTTCCGGATTCTTACGGTCCGGGGCATTACACTCCGCGTATGGAGGGCCGTAAAAACAGGAAATTATTTTTCAGGAAAATTAATATCAGAACGCTATTTTGTATGAACGATATTTTTCATGAACACTATTCAACAAGACTTTTATTTAATGGAATTATTTTTTATCAGAATGTTATTTTTTTGGAACAATAATACCATGGAATATATTTATCAGGAAATTATTTTCTCGAAAACCGTTTACAAAGGAATGGTATATAATAGTATTATACTACACAGAATCGTACGAATCGGGACAGTTTTTTATAGTACGGTAAAAACAAAAAATTATTTTCAACGATTTGTAATTACAATTTATTAATTAAAAAATAAAGTATTTTACAGAATCGTACGAATCGGGATGATATTAAAAACAATATACCAACAAACCATGGTCGTAGTAAATAGGTTATAACCATTATACTGTTATCACTTATCAATTAGTGTTAAATTTACCGGTTTAAATTAATTTGTGTTCTAATTTTAGTTTGAACATAGGTGCAATTAGGGAGTCAAAGCCACAGACAAAATATTATTAATATTGTGTTTTAATGTAGGTATTGTTAATAAAGTTGAGAACACCGAACAATACGCTCAATTTTTGGGAATTTTATATTGGAAGTCATACGATCTGATGTCAGTAAATAGTAATATTTAAGTGTTCAAAGTTCATTACCAGAAATTATTATTTTTCTCTCGCGCAAATAAGTTTTTGCAATGTTTTACATTTGTAAGACGGAGACAACACATGCGGGTATAGCGTTCTCTTAATATACGGTCCAAAAGACCGTGTGCCTGATCGCGAAAAATCAACTATAGGTTATATTTTTAAATTGTGTTTTCCAATAATTGCTGCTGAATAGACGATATCGATAATGGATCAATAAACTATTCAATAAAGAATATTATTCAGTCCTAATATGTCTAAATAAGTACTAACCTAACCGTAACTGTAACTGCTAATATATTATATGAGTTTAGTATTTATATTTTATTCAACGTATGAAGACTTTTAGATCAAGCTTTTCGATTAATTTTGTTTGAAATTAATAAAATATGAATAAAAACGGTTTTGTATATAAAAATAATGGAGGCATCCATAAAAACAAGAGTGTTCGGTAAGTTTAAATAAAATCATCTTATTATTGTATTCAATTTTTATGATTTTATATTTTAATATTAATCAGATATTTGATCTGCAAAACCAAATATAACAAAGGCTCTGCTAAAATGTTAGCGAATGGGACAATTGTTGAGTTGGAGAAACATACGCATGACCCTGATGACCACAATCACGAAATTTTGAAAAAAGCATTCAGGCAAATACTGAAAGACCGTTCTAAAAACGAGACAACAAGACTCCGGACCATATATGATGAAGAAATGATTAGGTAAACATGAATTTAAATATTATTTATTAGTTATATTTTTGGCATAAATGCAATTAAGCTCCCTGCAAGCGTTTTTTGGAATTTTTTTTTTTCAAAGTGTGTGTTATTTCATGCCTAATTTGATGGTACTTTCAAAAAAAGCCGGTCAAACTTATTTTTGGAGTTATGGTAAAAAAACTTATTCAAAAATCGTGTTTTTGAATTTAAAATTAAATGTTTGTATTTACATGTTCAAAATTTTTGTGGAATCAGAATTTTCCTAATAGTTGCGAACTTGTGTCTTGTGTACTATGCCTATAATAACATGCCTCTCGATTTTATTGAAATTTACGAGCTTTTTGGGCGAAAACGTCAAAACGTCAAGGGGATGTTTCTATAGTAGTGATTGAAAAATTGCAGTCTTGGACATTAATTGCCAAAAACAATATATTAAAATGTGATCACGGGCATTATCTTAAATTCTTAAATTATGTTTGAGAGCATATTGTTTGAACGGATATGTATGGAGACATTGTAATCGTTCTATTAATTTACCCATGCCCCCACATCAGGGTTTTTTTTATATTACTTTGTAACGTACCTCGGGTCGCCCTTGTCAACCATACGTAATTTTGGCGCGGCGACGAATATGCAAATGTTTGAAATAACTTTATAATTCAGTTTTATGTGGTTTATTAACAATAACATAAAAAGTAAGTACGATAGGCAAATTCTGATTTCACTAAAATGTCGAACATATAAATAGGTACAAACATTTCTAAAAAAAAAAAATTCTAAAAACTTAAATTTTTGGTATTTTAAATTCAAAAACGCGATTTTTTTTACTATAACTTCCAAAATAAAAGTTTGACCGGCTTTTTTTGATTGGGAGCTAAATTGCATTTGTTCTCATACTATTTATATTTATTTGCACCCCTTATATAAAGAAAAGACATAAAATAAACAAATTAAAATATTGATCTAAAATTGTAAAATTATATAAATTAAGATTAAACTTTTAAATAATAATACATATTTAAAATAAATTTTATTAGAAATGCAGCTGCTGCAACCCTATACCCCTGGCCAGTGGCTGAGATCTCGATGAGAAAAGCTAGGAGAACAACTATGCCAGTTTTACCGTCATCATTGAGTGAATTAGCAAACTTCCTAGATTTCAATGTGCAACGTTATATGTGCTGTCAACAGCCCTTCTTTCAAGATAAGGTTACAGATACACAAGGGAAATGTTCAATCATTTTTGCATGTAGTACACTCATTAGAAAAATTGTTATTCTTGGTAGTAATGAGTTGCATGCTGATGCAACTTTTAAAGTTGTGCCTTCAACTCCACCAAGCCGTCAACTTTTTATTATGCATTTAATATACCAAAACCACGTGAGTTTTGTTAATTAAAGCTAACCATTTTTTAGTAAGTATACATTAATAATTTCTAATATTTTATTAGTCCATACCGATTGTTTATGCTTTGATGGAATCAAAAACTGAAGAGGCATATACTATATTATTAAGCAAATGCAAAGAGTTATTTCCGTTTATAATGCCAGCAAATATAATGACTGATTTTGAATCTGGGTTGCTGAATGCTTTTAAATCTGTTTATCCAGATGCAGATCAGCATTCTTGTTTTTTCCATTATGTACAGGTATTTTAATGATAATTTAAACATGTAGTCATAATTTATTTATTTATTGAAATGCTCAGAAAAATATTTTGTTTTTGAAAATTAAATTAAAATTACATGTTGTCATTCAAAAAAGTAAAAAACTTAAAAATATAATTTTTTAATAAAAATGTTGTTTTTTAACAACTTGAAACTATGTAAAAAAATAATTTCTTAAACATTAATACTTTTTGAAACAATAAGTGACAATGATAAAAAAATCACCTTGTATATTCATAATTACAATTTTTTTTTCCATATTTATTACTGGCATTTAATGGATAAATGGAAAAAAAAAATTGAATAAATAATCTATAAATAATTCATTGCCAAATGTTAAACTTCTTAATTAGATTATTTTTATTTTGTTTGTATGGTATATCTTAAACAATATTGTTTATTTTCACTTGTTATTTCAGGCACTAGTCAAAAATATCAGAACAAGAGGATTAACGCACTTTGTTAAATCTAATTTGAATGCACAATTTTGTGTGCAGATGTTTTGTGCATTGGCATTATTGCCTACAAATAAAATTGATGAAGGGTATACAGTAATTCGCCAATATGCCAGGGATAAGAACATATTCATGGATATGGCACCATTTTTTAGTTATTTTTCAAGGTGTGCCACCTATGTGTATAATAATATGTTAATAGATAAATTTTATATCTTAAATTAAATTGATGTTGTTTTGTTTTAGGTATTGGTTAAATAATCAAAATGGAGGTGAGTATTTGTTTTCAGTACACGGAATAGCAAGGCGTACCAATAATAATATTGAATCGTTTCATGGACGTCTAAAAGATAAATTTCAAGTGATGCATCCAAACCTTTGGACATTTTTGAGTAAGCATGACTAAATTCCAATTTTTAATTATGAAGTTTTTGTAAAATAATATAATTTACTCCATGAAATGTTTAGAATTTAATTAGTGCAACCTGAATTATATTAATAATACCTCTATTAATTGTTTTATTCGTCTATTTTAACCAGGGGCATCATTTGAGGGGGCCAAGGTGTGCAATGGCACCACTAACTTAAAAAATTTTAACAATTTGCCCACCATTAATACTCCAAGCGCCGTCATAATTAACTGATACATTATGTTTTCATATATAGGTAATATAAATAAAATATATATATTTTTTAAGTTTTTATATTCATTATAGGTACCTTATTTGCCTTTTTTTCCCAAATAATAGTGAAATTAGCTGGTTGCTTTAATTGCTTATAAGCTTTTAATTCTTTGAATTGATAGCTATTTAAAAGTTGCATTAGTCGTTATGAGTTTCAATTAGAATTATAAAAGGGAAGGAAAGAATATTTACATAGGTTTGCATAGGTTTCCTACATTTATATAAATAAGTTTATTTTTTTTTGATGGCCTGGTGAAATGTCAAAATTGGCCTGCCTAAAAGTTTGCACACCCAGAAAAAAAACTGAAACGACGCCCCTGATTTTAACATTAAAATATTTACTACTTTACTAATAAGAATCTAAGTTTGCATACTTTTATGAAATATGTTACCTAATATTTATTAAGTAATTTCTGTTTTGTTTATAGCACATTTAAATGAATTAAGTAAAAAATCACACATTATAATTGATCAATTGGAACAAGGGCGTTCAGTAACTCGGCCAATAAAAGTTAAATACATAGCGAATTCACAACGTATTAGAATTGCTTCATCTCAATTATACCTAGGTATTTTAAAAGTGAATGAGTTCCTTTTCCAGTGCTGTCACACAACTGAAAGATACTTAAGAGAAGAGCTTAATTGGCAGATAAATGTGTTAGGAGGTATATTTAATTCAACAAATTTGAGAACAATGAAGGAAACTAACCTTGTTTATTACTTATTGGTATTGTAAATAATATATTATAAAATATGTATAGAAGTTACATCGGAAAATGATGACAATGACCATGATGCTATACCCATTCATCAATTGAATAATTCAACAAGCATGGATAATAATGTGACAAATGAACATATCCCTAATAACATGGTGGACAGTGATGCAACGGGAGATGAGATTTTTGTAGTTGATTTTAATAATATTTCAATTTATAGCAATGGTACAATACAAAATTAAATAGTCTTATTTTATTTATATAACTGAATTTAGTAAATATGTAATATTACATAACATAATTTTATTAAACTTTAATTTTTTTAGATTCAGATGGTTCAGAAAGGTTGAGTCACGTATCAGGCCAGCAGAAACAAGAACCACTTGTTTTGTTAGGTATAGTTTTAATATACTATTTTAAAACATAAAACTTATATTCAAGAAATGTATTGTATTATAGACAATGAAAATGACTATGCGATTCCAGAAGATATGGACCCAATTGAAACAGAATATGTGGAAATAATAGCTGCAGAAAGGGAGGAAGACAGACAGCATTTATCATATTATGCACAATACAATCATAATGAACCATTGCAACCAAACCACCAAACTTGCATAATTTGTAACCAAGCAAGTACACATGTTATAGTGCCTTGCGGACATAAAGTTGTATGTGGAAGTGAAGAATGTTTGGCTGGAATCCAAAATAACTGTCCAATTTGTGCAGTTCCTCTCACTCTAATTATGAAAGTATATGATTAATTAAGTTAATTAAATTAAGTTGGTAGGATTTTTTTTTGTATTACAGTGACAAATTATAGTACAATTTGTATTATGATGAGATTTTCAATGTAAAGTGGTAAACATATTTATATTTGTTGCATATTTGCCACTTAGTTAATAATTATTATTTAACAATTAATAACTATTATTGTTTATTAGTTTTTAGTAAATATGATTTATATTATGTGCTATCAGTATTTAATATACTGATAATGTACAGCAGCTGTTTTTTGATTATATTTTCCCGATTAATACCATTCTGTAATAGTAATTTCCTGAGAAAATCTGTCCTGGAAAGTACAGTTCCTTCCCAATATTAATCCCAACAATTTTGTATCCCAATTTATATAATTCATTTAAATGATACTTCCCACGACTTATCATTCATTCATCAAAGTTATTCCTATATAAATTCTGTCCAGAATAGTACGGGTCCCAGTAATTATTATCCTGATTTTTACGCGGGCCCCCGCGTATTTATATTTTCCGGATCTTTACGGTCCGTGATATAACGGTTCGTACATTTATACTTTCCGGATTTTTACGGTCCGTGATAAAACAGTCCGTACATTTTTATTTTCCGGATTTTTACGGTCCGGAAATATACGGTTTACCACTTTCCGGATTCTTACGGTCCGTGATATTACGGTCCGAATATTTACATTCCGGAATCCTACGGTACGTACAATTATTTTCCGGGCTTTTACATGCGTCCTTCTTAATAATATATTTAAAACTTTCTTGAATGTCACTCCAAATTGGAAAATCTAGTACTTGAATCCAACGAAAAACTTTTAGTGGTTCAAAGTGATATCTCCATTTTTCCACGTACAATAAAAACGTGTCATAAAACTCATCAGTTATCTCAATAAACTTTTTTTCAAGATCTGAAATAAGTTGAGCTAGCTCTGATGTAAAAAAATGTTGATTTTTCCGATTTTTAAATTTACCACATAACACATCAATTTCTTCATACACCTCGCCTGCTGATATATGATCACCTGGCTGTCATATAGTATGCGGTCTACCGGCAAATGCGTTCTACCAGCCGCTGTAGGATGCGGTCTACCTGCGGTTTTTACCGGTTTTATTTTTAATAGATACACTTTAATCTTTTTCTATCTTTTAGATATACTTTATCTTAATTACATTATACACAGATAACAATACTTCAATATTTTGTAAAAGTATTGGCTCAATAGCTCAGTATGTCAATTATTGCGCGACACCATATTATATTTTATACACCCAATATGTTGGCAAAAGATTTTTATTCAATAATTAGTAGTGACGAATCAACCACAAATATTTTAATTAGCAAAAAACTTGTGGCAAATAATGAAAATGCCGAATGTATTAAGTGTGGAAGTGCTATGAATTTATACCTACGTAAGGAGAGAGGTAAGGAAAGGAGAGTTTTACGTTGTAAGAGAAAGGGATGTCAAACAACACAAAGCTTAAGGTGAGAAAATTATTTTATTAATAATAATTATACTATTATATAGGAAAGATAATGCTTTTTGGACTTATATTGACAACAATGGTCGTCTAAATAGTGGACTAAGCCTCAGTCAACAGTTAGAACTAGTGTTCTACTGGACTCAAGGTTTATCCAATAAAACAATCATGTCCTTAACTGGAAGATCGTCCAACACCGTATGTGATTGGATGAATTTGTGTCGGGATATACCACTAAAAATGTTCGAAAAACGTAATAAATTTGGAGGACCTGATGTCATCATACAAGTCGACGAATGTTTGTTAAGAGGATCCAGAAAAAATCATAAAGGTATTTTATAATTATATAATTGAATACATAATAAAATACAATTTTAGATTGAATATTAATATTATAAAATATTATAAATCATCATTATGTTGTTACAGGTCGATATCGACTTGCAGATTTGCCGAGTGAAAACATCGAAGACGAAAATGACGACCCTCTTGAAAATGGAAAAAGAAATTATGGTAGACGAATGGATGGTCCTTGGGTGTTTGGATTATGCGACGATAGTGAGGCACGATATTTTGTTGTCGAAAAGCGAGACAAGCAAACTCTGCAGGATATTATTAAAAGAGAGGTGTATTGGGTTCTATTATACACTCTGATGGATGGCCAGCGTATAATGGGATCGCCCAATATGGTTTTACGCATAATACAGTTAACCACAGCGAAAATTTTGTTGATCCACTAACACAAGTTCACACTCAGAGGATCGAAAGTTTATGGAGACCATTACGCTTAAAAGTAGTTAAAAATATGTGTGGTACAAGTCCTGATCTCTTTCCAAGGTAAAATTATTATAAGTTATGTTTAATAAATTTAATGCAATATTATATTATACATATTATTGCAGGTATCTCATGGAAACATGGTGGCGAGGAATAAATAAATCAGATTTATTTAATGCATTTTTAAGAGATATGGCGGAAGTTTTTGTATAACGTATTATATTATATTTATTTATATATTATAATATATTTATTCATTGACAACAATTTTTTTGACCAACAAATTTTTAATTATTAATTTTTTACTAGACATTACTACTACAATAATTATACTATAATATTATGATATTTTTAATTTATTTATTCGCGGTAGACCGCATACTATACTCGTAAATCGCCGGTAGACCGCATACTATACTCGTAAATTCACCGGTAGACCGCATCCCAAGTAACACGTGGATGTTAATAAAATATTAATAGAATATTCACTAAGAATATATGCAATATGTAAAGAATATTCTTCATTCACATAAAGATCTTCTATGAATATGCATATATTAGGAAAAAATTGCAAAATGAGTCTACTATAGATAGTCCATGAATATTCGGTCTCATTGAATCAACTATAAATAGTCTTATAGGAATATTCATATAGTAATTTGAATTATTTATAGAATATTCTTTGGGTATTTAAAATTAAATAATATATGAATAACTCATAATTATTCCTATACATGATTACCAAAATACTACTTGATGATGAATATCATATTCTATTAATAATAAAACTCATATCCATTGGTTGTGAATATATTAATTGATTTTAGATTATATAGAGATATATAATATATATACATATATTTTTATATTTTTTTTATTAGTGTGTTTAAATTACTATATCACAATTTTATTTTATTGAACCTTCAAGTTTGTTAAATAGGTTCTATTTTTTTTTAATTTAAAAAAAAATGCAATTTGGATTCAATCTAAAAATCATTTATTGATGTATGGTATTAACATTAAAGAAATTGACTGTAAATTTATATTTTAATTAATAATTCATGCTATATATGGTTTTTTATAGTAACTTCAACTAATTCTTATAAACATATTATTGAAATTGTAGTTATTAATGTTGTACTATTAATTTGAGTAAATTAATATATAAATTAATTAATAATAATTTAATTTTGTTCACAGTAATGAAATAATATATTTATACATATTATTATTTAATTTATATTATGTGTTATTGGCTGAAGAAATATAATTGGTGCTAGTTTTTATAGCATTGATTTCTTATTTAGATTAATTTGATTTTAATAAGACTATTTGTGTGGAATGAACATTTGGATATTTTAAGGGCTGAGTAGCAATCAATAAAATGACAGATTAAATTGAATTATGTATTTTGAAAATAAGTAAATAAATAATAAATTTGTTATTTATATTTAAAAAGATCATATTTACTTGTGAGTAATGATGCCAAAATAGTTTTGTTAAATGGTAGTTTATTGTTCTTATGCCCAGTATAACTAAATGATTTAGCATAATTATCAGTTATCAATTTTCTTAAGATGCGCCTGACCGACTCTTTGAAAGATGATCCTCCAATCAATGCTAAAGTTTTAACCTAAACATTTAATGAATCATATTTTAAAGACATATTTGATATGATACTTAATATATTGTAATATTAAGATTTACAAGTATAACAAATATATATATATGTCATGTATTAACATAACTTACAATTTGATCATAGAGTGAAGAATTATTATTCAAGTCGTTAGTTATTTCATTTAGTGAATTCTCATCAGATACAGGAAATTTAGAAAAAACATTTTCTACTTCAGGGCGGCCATTTATTGATGTTTCATCTAGAGGTTTCAACTTATCTTTGAGGTCGTTAACCATAACCATTATGACATTGAGATACTTTGTATGTTCCTCAGATCTGGCATTCAGAGTAACAAGCTGTCTCATGACTTGCCTTTGGAATTCTGTTAGGATTTAATATTATTAAAAAATTTTTTAATATCAATAATATATAGTTAAATATAAGTTAGGTATTATTATACCTATTTAATAAATTATATAATAAATATATATTAATATCAACAAATGTCTCCTGAACAATTTATTATTAGGACAATTATAGTGGTTATTTTCTTAGGAAAATAAACTATGAAATATAAACATATTTTGAAATGAAAAAGTAAGACATGTATAAATATTCTATAGAACAATGAAAAATATTAAAAATCCAAGTGATTGTTAAAAACTAGAATTGTATAAAATGAGCATTATTTATTAATAGTAAACTATTAATCAGCTTGATAATATGATAATAAAGGTATTTTACCTATATTGAAATTAAACTAAATATACATTTCTCATACGTAAGTCCAAAAACTTTGTATTAAATTTTTTTAAATAAATTATATGTTTTGTTTGTACCTGAATCACTACAGTTATTTGTAGTTGATAATGATGAATTGATTAGAGCAGCTTCTTTGTTTACTTCAGCCGGTAATTCGAGAAGTAAGTTAGAAGATTTTTCCAAATCTGCAGAGTTGTTTTCTGTAAACCATAAATAAATGAATATCATTTAATTATTTAATTAGTTATGAATTAAATAAAAGTATAATAATTTATACATAGGTAGTTAATTTAAAGTTTAAAATATTCAGTGTCCTTTGATATGATTTAACCAAAATATGTAATAATTAATTTACTTTCAAACCATTATAGGTATATAATATGTATAATAATTAATAGGTGTATTTTAAAATGAATTTTAATGTATAAATTATTATATAAAGCACAAAACTTACCTAAGGATTGTTGTAAATCAGACTTATTTAATCCTTCTTCAAAAACATTATAGTCATCATCAATTAGTAATATATTATTAGTAATTTCATCTTCATCACAATAATTAATTTCATCTGTGTTGTTTTTTTCTTCTACGATTGTTTCTAAACCTAAATGAAATAAACAGATAATAGAATAAAAACATTGTTTAGGAGAACATTACATTCAGATATCAATATAAAACATACTTGGACATTTTGGATATGGTGGTACATCATAAGATGTAGGCTGTTCTTCATCACTACTTTCATCATTACCCTGCAGTGTATGTTTTTTATTCAATACATTGTTATTGTTTGCATTTGTACGTTTACGATTTTTGAAAATAGTTGAGAATTTTGGTGTGTCAGATTCTGAAGAAGTTTCTGCAAGAGTTTTGTTAGCAAATTTAGAGACTTCATTATAATTTGAAAACATTCTTGTACAAATCACTTTAATGGCATATGAAGACCAATCATTATTTGGAGTTAATCTATTTTTAATTGCTGCTTGCGTCTTTATTAAGCCAATATGTGAAGGCCATAGACATGTATCAAAATTTATCATCCAATTATTTGGAATAACTTCGATAGTATTTTTTTCATGAATAAATTTAACGACATACCACCCACAAACTGCAGACATGATCTATAATCAATATAAAATTTATATTATATAATATATATATATATATATATATATATATATAAAGTGAATGCTTTTATAATGTATTAAATAACTAAACACATATTTGTAGACAGCTTGCATAATAATATAGTAATGAAAATAAATAAAATATAGTATGATAATTATCGAACAGATATTGAACAGTTCAATAGGTATATTTACAAATAAAATTGTTAAGTAAAAACTAAAAATGTGAAAGAGAAAATTAAATAAGATTTTAAATAATATCAATTTTCAATATGTAGTAATGGTATAACTACAAAACTTCTGTCATAGGGCAAACGTATTAATTTTTGATAGACATCTGATAATGGCCATTGTGAATAACTTTTGCTTAACTCATTAACAACATGAATTCCAAATATTGATGAAGAACAAGGTTTTGTGTAAAAGTCAGATATATTATTATATTTCAAACCAATAATAACCACTTCATTCGATGTCCGGCAATAGGCAAAGTTTTTAATTTCAATAATAGTGCCACATTTTAGTTTGCAACACGAATCTTGCAATTTTAAACAAAGTTTAAAGTTAGAAAAAGTTACTTGTTTGTACTGAGGGTCAGTAGTATCATTAATTAAAATGCCATTATTATATATTTTTTCTAATTTAAAACTATTAGGCTGAATTTTAACTGTAGGTGATATCTGTAGTAAAGATCTTTCTTCTGAAAACCGTCGTACTATTTGTGATAAAACATTGTTGTGTGCTCTTAAAAGTTTTTTTATTTTCTGTAGGTAATTTTCAGAAGAAAAATTACTAAATAAGTTTAAATTTCCGTACTTTCTGGCATCGTCAGTCAAATGTAGTAAATTATGAAAATTGTGAGATAAAATTTGAGGACCATAAATTAATTTAGAAGAAACAACAAAATGCCTTAGTAACTCTTCAGCATAGTCAGTCATAGTTGGCAATAAGGTATCAGACAACAATATACGGATTGCAGCATGTAATGTTAAGAAATGATCATATTTCTGTTCATTTAAATTGTTTTTTAAAACAATTATACCAGTATACAACAGGAATTGTCTAAATTCTGTGGCTTTATACCGTTTAGCCTCTTTAATTGGTCTTGGTTTTCTTGCGAATTCGAGAGGAATATATTTAACTAATTGTAACAACGAATCAGATATGATCCCCACAATCCTTGATGGTAATTTATGAGGGGGGCGCCCAAAACACCAAGTGTTAACTAGCAATTTCTTAACCACTCCTAGACATATTAAGTGCATATAATCTAGTGGGACTTCAGTAACTAAACCTAAATTAGGAATTCGCTGAAGGATAGTATGACCAGTATGGTGTTCTGGATCTGATTGATTTAAAAAATCTTCATCAGTTCTTTTAATAAAATCAATATCAGGGAAAATAACATGATCCAGGTATTCTCCTTCTTGAGTACATTTGGAACATGACGAGTACCCACTATGTCCTTTGATTTTTAAAACACTTGCTTTAGCAACAGCATCAAACAATAACATGACAATTTTAAAATTAAAATGTCTAGTGCCTATATGTATACCATTTAATGTTAAATTAACAGCTTCATTAACAAACTCTTCTAAAAAGTTATTAAAATCAGATGGTTTATCGTAGCCATGGTAGATGCCTACACAAAAAATATTTGAAGAAAATAATAAGTTATTGGTATTAGTTATCAAACATAAAATTGGATAAACTTGACTTAATGATGAGTCACTTAGGGGTAAACCATCAATATTAATTCCAACGTTAATAACACTCATATTGGACAAATCAATTTTTTCAAGCATACTGATAATACCATTTTCTAAACCAAAATGGTAGTATTTTCCTGGATTTATGTCTCTCAAAACAGTTTTTCTTTGTGTATTTAAAAATGACCTTGGGCATTTGGGTAAATTTTGTAAGCTAGGTATTTG
Source organism: Diuraphis noxia (assembly GCF_037042655.1). Classification (NCBI taxonomy): domain Eukaryota; kingdom Metazoa; phylum Arthropoda; class Insecta; order Hemiptera; family Aphididae; genus Diuraphis; species Diuraphis noxia. Next base: position 97,436,209 of record NW_028301711.1, on the reverse strand, counting down.
TCTTTGAATTAATAGAAGTTCACCCAAAGCAACATGAGTAATTTTATTCTTAATTGCCCATGCTCGTAATTGATCAGGAATAGAAATAATTGTTGAGTTCTCTAACTCACTGCTGTCCTTATTTACAACATTGTCAGGTAAACTTGAGAGTAAACTGGAGGTTTGAACAGATGAAATTGTTGGTAATATTAAAGAATCATTTTCTGTTTCATATAATTGTGGACAAGGTATACTTGTGACATTATTATTGCATAACGCATTTGATATTTCAGTAGCAGAATTAGGCTCACACTGGACAACTGAACTAGGATTCTTGAAAGTAACTGTTGATGTTGCATTATTCTTTCTCAAATTATCCAAATTTTGAAGTTCATGCCTCACATTTTTATTAAATTGAGATTTTGATGTCAAACGTATCTTTTTATTGTAATCCATTTTAATGCTACCAAAAAAATGCTAATAAAATACCTACCTATGTTACTGAATTTGAATTCTTAGGGCCAGTCTACGAGGATAAAGTCTATGTAGATAAGATAGAAAGACTTTATACTGTATATCTATATAATGAGATAAAAAGAAGTTAGAAATACAAATCTATGATAAATTATAAAATTACACAATTTGTGTTAGACATCTAATTTTATATCACATGTGCATGTTTCTGATCTTATAAAGTAGTTACTAACCAAAATTTAAATATAAATATAATTTGAAGTCACTTATTGATACGAGTATATAACTATTTAGTATTTTAATAAAAACTTATTAAAACCATGGATTATGAGTCAGATAAAATATGTTAAGTGTATAAGGTGCAAACCGTATCTACTATTAAATGTAACTTATAATGGGACTATACCTATTATATACTTATAATTAATTTTTACAGACAACATATTAAAATATAAAGTTAATATATTGTTATTAATGTTCACTATGTAATTTTGACTAAAACAATAACATACCTAGTAGAGATTATACAAAACATAACATGATATTTTTTTTTTAGTAAGTCAATTAATAAATATAGTTGTAAACCAAAGCAAAATACTATTTTATATTTTTATGATTACTGCAGTATAATAAATAGGTATAGTCGCATAGATCTAAAATATTAAAAATAAAAACTTACCAGTATTAGGAATACCTATACCTAGGTATTTCACGTTGACGAATATCAATAGATTCAAATAAACAATTAATTAAACGACTTTTGAATGCCAATTGAAATTAACACATGACTTCGAGCATGACTTACTATATATTAAAATACAAAATATTGTATACAACTTGAAAATATGGAAATAACAAAATCGCTAAACGTCGCGCACCATCATATAATAATTATAAATTGTGCAAATAAAATTTAAAAAGTTAAGTGATGAGTGGTTATGATACCAATAGATTCAAATAAACAACAAATTAAACAACTTTCGAATGCCAATTGAAATTAACACATGACAAGTATATTTAATACAAAATGTTGTATACAACTTGAAAATAACAAAATCGCTAAACGTCGCGCACCATGCATATATAATAATAAATAGTGCTAATAAAACTTAAAAAGTTAAAAGTGATGAGTGGTTATGACATTGATACACACACACACCACCATGTATACGCATTACGCAATAGTGCACATATAATTATACATATTATTATAGATATTAACGCATGGGGAATTCCAGGACGTTTATTTTATCAGTAAGTTGTTTCTATCTTCATTTCAGATTATTCATAGGATGTTCATAATCAAATTTTGAAAAAATCATTATAACTTAAACGTATATAATATTATCGTCTTATAAAATGAATATTCATGATATCAACTTTATATCTTTATATTTATATATATTATATATAATATATTTTCTGCATAACATTCATATAACAGGACATATCATTCCTTAGAAATGTTCATTTTAGGTTATTCATTGAATGTTCTAAATAAAATTATGAAAATATAATTATGTATATAATATTATAGAATGAATATTCATAATATCCACCGTATCTCTTTATGCTTAGAACATTCATGACAGGACATTTCTTATAAATGTTCATTCGAGGTTATTCATTGAATGTTCTAAATTAAATTATGAAAACATAATTATGTATATAATATTATAGAATCAATATTCTTTATAAAATATTCATTTATTATGAATAAATTATTATGAATAGAAAGATGCTTATATAGATTATTCAATGAATAATTATATCCAGTTAAAATGTAATATTACAATAATATACGAAAAATAAGGATGATCTACTATTAGATGAATATTCGGTGTTACTTGGGATACTATATGACAGCCTGATCACCTTCTATCCTTTTTATTGTATCACATACCGCCTTCAACTGACTTTGTACAAAATATAACCATGCCATGGATATAGGATCATTAAAAAAAGTTCTTAAAACTGTAGTAGGACACTTTTCTTGTGACATAAAATATGATTTCAATGCAGGATATAAATCTATTATTCTAGAAACAGCTGGCTGTAGAGATAACCAACGCGTTTTTACAGATCCTAAAATATTTTTGTACTCAATACTAACAAAATTGCAAAAATCCTTCAATTTTTCTATACGAACTGTATAAATATGAAAATACTGAAATATTTTATTAATTATGAGTTCAATGTCAGTTGGCAAAATATCAGCACTACTATGCATAGCATTGTGCAGAATATGAGCAGCACAGCCAATACCGGAAATATTTCTTTTTAATTTTTCATTTAGAATTGCAAAAACGTTATTTGTGCCTTTTCTCGAGACGCCACCAAAATTTGTATTGCAGTTGTCACCCGAAAATGCAACAACATTATTTAATAAATTATATTTTTTTTAAACATTCAGTATGTAATCTGATAAAATATTTGATGTTTCTCCTTTTAAATTCATAAATTCTAACACTTTAATTTTTACCCCTTCTTGGGGGTTAAAATACCGAATCAGAATTGGAACCAGTTTTAAATTTTTATGGTTTGATGTGTCCACCATAATTGTTAAAAATTTAACGGATTTTAGTTCATCTAACATCTGTTGAATGGCAAAAGGAGCTGTTACATTCACAATTAGAGTCTAAACAGCAATGAATGAAGTTCATACAATCATACTGCAATGTACATTTAAAAAAGAATCACCCTGTACCAAGTACATACATTATCTAGGGTAAAAGACATAAATCAATTGATTTCAAGATAATATCCACAAAATATCAAGTTATTTTTATTCAATATATAGCATTTTCTTTCATCACAGTATGACCAACTGTGTTAAAATTTTTAAATAAATTAACATATTATAACCTGTGTATTAATAATTTTATACATATATATATATATTATGTATACAATATGACCAATAATGTGTAAAAAAGTTTTAAATAATACCTAATTTAGTACTTTAATTTTAATATATTATTTAATTATTTTAATTTGACTTTTTTTTCCGTGGTTTATTTTTCCCATGGCTTTTTATTCTGTGGATTATTTTTCGCGTGGCTTTTTTTTCTGACTACCGTCACAAACATCGTCGACATATGCCTGATACTCGAGCGCGTGACGTACAGAATCGAAACCTTCGCAATCCGTCGACGCGATGGCATGCAGAACGCGTAAGGCGAGATACGGGGCACAATTCACACCGTACGTTACGGTGTGCAATTCATATTCACGTAATTCGTCATGCGGCGACGCGCGCCACAACATATGTTGGAACTTCCGATATTCCGGCAAAACTAAAATTTGACGGTATATCTTACAGATGTCCGTCGTAAATGTATATTTGTGAACGCGGAAACGAGTTAGGACATCCACAATATCTAGTTGTAATTTTGGCCCGGGCCACAAACACTCATTCAATGACGGTCCGCGAGAGCACCGCGCGGACGCATCGAATACTACTCGAATTTTATTCGGGTCGACTTCCGGACGGTAAACAGCATGGTGAGGGATTATATGGATTATATATCGTCCGGGAGAGGTCGCCACTGACATGTGTCCTAATGCGATATATTCAGACATAAATTTAACATATAACGATCTTACTACTGGATTTGCGGACAGTTTACGCTCGATAGCGTCAAAACGCCGCGTAGCTACTTCTCGAGACCCAACAAATGTCTCTGTTGGCGAGCGGAACGGTAACGGAACCGCGAAACGACCTGATGTCAAACGCATAGCTTCATCGCGAAATATCTGTTCGCAACACCCCTCCTCGGTAAACGTAACGGGCGCGTCCTCGGGCTCTTCGACATGCCAAAAGCGCTCCATTATTCCCTCTATCGACGCAGTCATTGACACCAGCAACGACTGATAGTTACAATTTGCGCGATCGGGGACCGGGCCGATAAGGATCCAGTCGAACACCGAACTAAAAGCAGTAGGTAATGTGCTGTCGATTGACACTTTCCGCCCGTCCATGATAGAACCGTACACGTCCCCTCCTAACAGCAGGTCGATCGGCGACGTCAAATGAAAAGACGGATCCGCAAGCGCGAGATTAGAATATCGATTTTTGATATCTACTGATAATGACTTTTGAGGTAAATCGGTTGTAATGGTTGGCAACACCCATGCCTTCACCGGCAGAATTGGATCCGACGCAAAACGCGGCTGCACTATGCTCTCAACCTGACCTTGAACTTCAGCGACTGTTGTCCCCGACAACCCGTTTATCGGTGCAGTCCACCGCGACATTTTTAGACCCAAGCGTTTTACGCACGCGGCGGTAACTGCGCTGATCTGCGACACGCTGTCTACTAACGCACGAATTGTTTGCACGGAGCCGGTACTATCTACGTGCCAACTAATGCCTCAATTCCGGTGGCGGAAAATTTGTGTGGAGCCAAATTATTTTATCCATCTGAGTTATCACGTACTATTTATTATCAGTATATTTTGATAAGATTATTTGATAAGATAGGTATTTTGGATTTTATAGAAACACAATATTCTAGTTCTAAATTATGAATACATATAACATAATATATTTTATTTAAACACAATATAGTTGTAAATTATTAATACATAATATAACATATTATATTAATACACAGTTTGTCGTTTGATAGATCTTTTGCCGTCAAATTAACTAGTCATAGGTCATTGACGTTGCCCAGGGTGTACTACGTGGAAGCGATCTATCATTACACCCCATATTTAAAAAATGTAAATGTAAAATTGTAAAAATTAATCAAATGAAATTAAAAGTAAGTAAAATAAATTTACTGTACTGCATCATATTCAATATTAAAATAAAAAAATCTAAATGTAATAGGTAGTAAGTCAAAAATTGTTTTTATCAAAAATCCTTTTTTGTAATGCCATTTTTCCTCTTTCCGATCTGTTTTTTGTAAGAGGAACAGTTTCAACATTGGAAGCAGAAACAAATGCGTGTATTGGTGCAATTAATTTTCTATTGATCTGCTGGGGTTGGTCTTTTGTTTTTACATTTTGCAAAGACTGTTCAATTTCTTTTAATATCTTGTTCCTCAAATGGTCCAATAAAATATCTGCAAATAAAAATAAATGTTTATGGATATTTTTTATATGGAACTTTAAGCATGTTTAATATTATTTTTTTACACATTTACTCTTACCATCATCCTGGTGTGTTTGGCGAGCACTCTCCAAGTGTTCTACTTGATTTTGGTACATATTTTCTATTGGCTGTTGGTCTTCTGCGATCTCAGTATTATTTTTACCTTTATCCTCATCTATATGTATGTTTTGTTCATTATTGAGATTGTACATATAAACCGCATGAATATGTTTACACATGTTATTTCTTATACTGTGATCAGGGCAGCTACAAATGTAATTATGAAAACATGTTTTACATATTGTACAAGGAAGTGAACAAGTAAACTCATCTGCATACATAGAACACTCTTTAAGTTCAGTTTTAAGTACAGTGTATATTTTTTCATCTGTAAATGATTTTATATGCCAGGAATTGAAGCTGAGAGGTTTAATAGAACATTTTGGTTCAATTTCGATCTTTTTATGGTTTATTCGAAGAACTTTCAATTTATTTGTACGTTTAGTTCATATTTGTTTCTTTTGTATATCATTATCCTTCATGGTTAAATATTTTTCCAAATAACACAAACAGTTGTAGACACTTTTTAACTTTCAATCTGCAAATAATCTTTTCTTTCAATACTCAATGAAAACTTTCTAAATTCATGTTGGTATTACATCCAGCATATTGCCTGTAACAGTAAGCCCAATATTGAGGATTTTGGCCATAATATTTAAGAAAATAGTCCAAGAAATTTTGTAAGTCTTCATCATTATTTGAAAGGAAAGTATATAGTTTGTTCTTAAATTCCTCTTCATCCAATTCTGTTGATAAGTCATAAAGTATTTTACGAACAGTTACACGTTTTTCTTTATTATTTATTTTCGAAAAATTTTTCCGCCATGCTTCATGTACGTGCCATGTACAAAAGAGCTTTTGTTTCACAGGACCCATAATTTTTACCCAGCTATTAAAATATGTCATCTGCATATCCGACATTATGGTTTTGGGCGACACAATACCAATTCGAACTTTTATTTTTTCAAGTAAAACACTAACAACTACTTCATCATTTCTATTAGACAACAAGAAAGCAACTGGATAGCCTTCACAGTCAACATCTGTTACCAGAATTGTGTGTAAAATGAAGTCATTAGGATTTGTACCATGTGTACCATCAAAACAGATTGTTTTGTACCCGTAACGCTTCAAACTATGTTGTTGATTATGGTCCATATACCCTAATGCAAAATCATTTTTTTTTAATGTAGGAAACTCCTCATCTAAATCTTTGATGATTCTCATCTTTGGTAATTTCTTTAAAATACATTATTATTTTTATTAACGAAATATTCAATAGTTAAGACCTATAACTAATAAACTAAATATGTTATTTAATTATAAAAACACTTAACAACTTAAAAACACTTATATTATGTGAACATTGTTATAAAAATAAAACAATAGGATATACTTTTACCTTTTTTACAATATCATTAGCTTATTTATTTTTTAAATTGTATATGACTTACACTAAAAACAAACTCATATTATTTTCTTCATTATTTTCATCTCTGTCCGGTCCATTCTCTATATTAACATCTGTTAGCGCCGAAATGGCAATTCTATAATTTTATCGTTTATATTATTATATTTGTTCTTATCACACATCGCTGCAGCGCGGTCGACGATGGTGTCTGGTGTCGTGTGCTGACCACCCAGTGTATGTGTGATAAATTTTATCATTCAATGGTTTTGTCACCTAATATTGTTGTGTTCCCAGTGTTGACGACACTGGCATTCTTCGTATTTTAAGTCTCATTCGTATAAATCGCCGTTTTTTGTCGTTTTTTTCCTTTTCTGACTTTGCATTGTCATGTTCTCCGTTCTCGTATTTGTCGTATTATATAAAGTCCAAGGTGTCAAATGGTCATCTTCTTGTCTTGTTCCTGCTATGAACCACGTTTTTGTTTTACCCATCATCATATCTCTAGTGAGTATCGTTCAAAAGACAATTTAGTTTCTCGTATTTAATTATTTCCTCTTAATAGGTTGTATCGCTCATTCGTATTTGTTATTGGCATCTTCTCAATTTTCCCGTTGTCACATTTTATGCTACTGCAGGCGTCATGTGTATGTTTGGTTCTAAGTTGTCTGCGTTGTGATAGGATCAAGTAGTCGCACGTGTGCGGGTTGTATTCAGTGCTGCAACTAGAGATAAAAGGGCCCAGGTGCGAATCAAATTTTGGGGCCCCCTATTTCAAACTTTTGTCTTAAAAAATTGAATAGCAGTAACAGCACCAAAAGCGCAATTAAGGGTAGGTTTAAACCCTCTGGTAACAAAAAAAACCCAAAAATAATAAAGACACTTCGTTTCCCATCTTAGGGGGCTAAACATTTTTATTTTGGCTTTCCTGATAATGCCTATTCATAGTGCATACCAACTACCAAGTACAAAAAAGCAAAACAATTTTTATCACTTGATTTTAAATAATTTTGCTTACAAAAACAGATCAAATAATTTATGCATAGGCCTCCAGTCGAAATGTAAACCTAAAATCATATGTGTTTTCATCTCGATTGATATTTTTTAATTTGTAAGTACAAATAAAACATTACATTAGGTATGTACCTTAATACTGTTTATTAAAATAGCATTCCTATTATAGTATTCTACTACAAATTTGAATGAATAAAATGTTAATTATATTATTCACTAACTGCAATAGGAAATAGAAATGGGTACAAATATATTATAATAAATTAATTAAATTAAATATAAAAAAAGCCGGTAAGTCGTGGATGTCGCTCTGCTGTATAGTAGGGGTTACGAGTGCCGAGTGGGTTACTGTAATGAATGGAATTAAATTTGAATCTAATGATATTATAACATTGTATACGAAAAACGATTCTGAGCGAAGACGCTTTATCTGTCTAGGATATATGTATTATAGATTATTAAAAATTTTCAAATCTTAGATTTAAAAAGAAAATTTTTCATGAATTTCTAGCTTAAAATAATTTGCGAATTTTCGTGATTTTTACGTATGCTGACAAAATTCAAACTTTGAATCCTTGTAAAAAAAAATGGTGCCAATATATATTTCTTTTATTTTTCACTTGCTATTGTAAAAATATGAAAGGCGCCTTGTATTAAATTTTCAAGCTTTTCTATCCAACAAATACATTTTTATCGATATTTATAGAAAAAAAAAACCAAAAAAGTTGAAAAATTAAAATGTCAGTAAACAGCTCAAAACAAATCTAAATATTTTGAAAATTATATAAAATATATAAAATGCCTATATAAACATTCAGTGAAAATTTCAAGTATCTAGTCATTTGCTTTAGAGTTATACCAAAATAAGAAAATGGCTAAATTCAGTGAAAATCAAATGTTGTAAAAATTTGAATTTTAAATGCTCATAAAAATTTAATTTGAAGTTCCGGTGGAAAATTTTTTGGTGATAAAGATTGAAAACTTGTAAAGAATCTTGTTAAATTTTTAAATCTTAGATTTAAAAAGAATTTTTTTTATGAATTTCTATCTTAAAATAATTTGCGAATTTTCGTGATTTTTACGTATTTTGTCAAAATTCAAACTTTGAATGCTTATAAAAAGAAATTGTGATACGAATTTCTTTTATTTTTCAACTGCTATTGTAACAATATATTTAAAACCTTGTTTTAAATTTTCAAGATCTTCTACCCAAAAAATACATTTTTATCAGTATTAATTTGAAAAAAATCTAATAATGATCGAAAATTGCATGTGCCTATGAATAGTTCAACTTAAGTCGAACATTTTTTAAAATTCCATGGTGGATAGAATATACTTATATAAACATTCGGTGAAAATTTCATTGTCTATGGTAATTTTTTTTAGAGTTACATCAAAACCAAAACAGAATTTGAATTTTTACTTTTGACCCCCCCCCCCCCCCCCAAGTACCAATTAGATTCACTTTCTGATCGAACGAGGTACTGAAGTCAAAAATTGAAGCACTTTTACTGCCCCAAAACGTAATGACAGACACACAAAAAAAAAACAATTGGTAAAATTAATACATTCATCGCTCCGCTCAGAATCTAAAATATATATTTATACAAATACAAATTATCATTTTAGAAATGGAGCACCACTAGGACGAACATATTTTAGAGACATTTTATATGTTTATTGTTTAAGTGAAATCAAAAATGAAAGACAAAATATGTATTCACTAACTAAAATATTGTCATTTATCAGTTATTAGTCATCACACACTGAACTAGTCTAAAAATAGCACTAATCCAATTATTTTCCCCAATTGTTTATCAGATAACATCATTGATAATAGCATGGAGTCGAAAACTATTATTTAACACAATATTGAAACTAACGATACAAAAATATTAAATATTAATATTAAAATATTAAGTACAAGTCATAGGTAGTTAAAAATTCATAGTATAAAATATTATCTTCATAAGTATAATCAATACTATAAAAACATAATATTAGATGCTGGACGTAACTACACAATGATATCGAAAAATTTCAATTTTCATCATGTGTTATAAATTGGAATAAAAGTTAATATGAGTTTTTAATCTAAAAACTTTTATGTCTGAAAAGGGCCCCTAAATACGATGATAGGGCTCTTTTGGGGGTGCCATGCACCCCTAGCACCCCCGCTAATTGCGGCGCTCTTGTATTACCTTATATTTATTATTTTACGTCCCTGGCACGGTCGCGTGGATGAAATCAGCTACTTGACCTATCACCAGTGAGTTTGTATATTTATTATAATGGCCGACGGGCCTTAAAAGGTTAATTTATTAACTATATTATTATTAGTATTATTATTCTTTATAATTGTAATTGGCATACTGTATATTTATTATTTGTATTATTCAGCCATATAGGCTGCATTGTATTGTTATAAGTATTCTGCCAGTTGGCATATATTTTGCATTAACCGCTAGGCATATTGTGTATATTATTATTTGTATTTTTCTGCCACATAGGTGATACATTTTTTATATTATGTTATAAATCTATGTTCTTTAATTATATTGTACAATAAAATTTCATAGTTAATCAACACAAGTTTTTTATTAGTAATAACATTTAAGTAACTCAACAGCATCAATAGGCCATATTAAATTGCCTATCTCCTGAGCCGTGATAGTCTTCCCTATTAAAATTATAGAAGGCTAAACGCCAACAACATCCTCCTTTTCATACATGGATATATTCATGGAATCAATCATCTTTTTACTTGGTTTAAAATCAATGCATGATGTTTCTTTCATACACTGACTGGACAGCAGAAGACCATTCATGGACTCCACTCCAAGTTTATTTCTCATTTTAGTTTTTATTAAATTCACCTTTGAAATAACTCGTTCACAGTCCGCAGATGAATGTGGTAAACTAAGAGTTCTTAGAACAAATTCAGAAACACATTTGAAAGGATATTCACCATCAAACTGTAATTGATACAAAGAAACCCAAAAGTCTTCTGTGTCATCTAATGCTTTCACAGTATCACTAAGTTCAAAGTTTTCTAACTTTCTCCACTGATTATCGATATTTTGCAATTCTTCTGAATTATAAAAAGATATAATTCTAGGGACATCATTAAATATTGATATTAGAGATACCAATCTTTCTGAATGTAATGTTTTATGTGGTTGTACATATGTTAAGTTTTTTTAAATAGAATTATTAAAATCATACCTGAAATATAATTTATTAAATATAATCACCTACAAATATATACAAAATTACATAAATGTATCTACATTCTACTTAAATAGTTTAACCTTTTTTTTTATCTGCTGACAAGAAATAATCAAAAACTGTCTACAAGTTACATAAAAGTAATCAAGAGTCTCTTTACTAAGGTTGAAAGAAGGATTGCTTATAATTTTTAAGACTCCCAATCCCAAGTATTGAGAATGTGGTAACAAAAAAAACTTTTGATTATTTGGATAGATTTGAAACGGGCCATCAACTCTTTTCATGTACGAGTATAATAATTCTAAAATAATAAATTATATACAATTATTAATTAATATTAATATTTCATAGATATGATTGTATACACAATCATTCAATAAATAATTATAAAACAAAACTTGTGTAAATTTCTTCCATTTTTGAATGAAGTATGGCTATTTCAGATTTTTCTGATTGGAATAATTTATTCACCGTTGTGAATTTGGGTAGGACCCATTCCAAAAATTTAAAATTGAGTAAAACCAAAGGGTCATGCAATGAGTCGAATATTTTCTCGGCCATTATTAAACGTTGTTCATTTCTTACATTTTAAAATAATTATTTAAAATTTAAAATTTAATTTCTGAATATTTTAATAAACAAGATTATTATTTACTAACTTGTAGAGAGTGAAAAACAATTTAAGTGGCTCCCACTGTTCTATTAATCTGTTTACTACCATTTCCAACGATAGCCATCTTGTTTGAGATGGTCTCAGTATTTTATGTGGTTCAACTTTGCAAAATTTTTGAACTACTGGTCCCACTGTATGCGCCGATACCGATCCTACGAATTGTGCGGTTGTCGGCAACGACTCGCGTTAAGTGTTGAAAGCTGGAGCGGGAACAGGTTACGCAACGTGTATAATACGATCACAGTTTTGGGTCGGAAACACGTATATTTTGCAATGAATAATAAGTTAAGTACCGGGCGCCCTTTTTTTTCTTTGGTATAAATTTGGTATTCATTAGGAGATTCATTTTCTTGTGCTGTTTTGGTGATGTTAATCCTACTAAGAGCATCTGAATTTGTATTTTGAATTCCTGGTTTATAAATTATGCTGTACTCATATTCTTCCAATTGCAATCTCCACCTTTTGTTAGTCGGGACCTGGGTCTTTGACTCCGAACAACCATGATAGTGGCTTGTGATCTGTTATTATATTGAATTTAGAGCCGTATATGTAATGTCTAAATTGTTTCACTGCCCATATTATAGCTAACAGTTCTTTTTAAGTTGTGCTATAGTTAGTTTCCTCTTTATTAAGTGTGCGGGGCGCATATGCAATTGGTAGATCTGCACTGATTTTGCCTTGTGAAATTATGGCTCCTATTGCGACATTACTGGCATCTGTAGTGATGTTAAATGGTTTATTAAAATTGGGATACTGCAGTAATGGTTCATTGGTTAATATGTTTTTCAAATAATTGAATGAATCTTGACAGATGTCTGACCAATTAAATTCTTGGTTTTGTTTTAGTAATGTAGTAAGTGGTTTTGCTTTTTTACTAAAATCTTGAATAAATTTTCGGTAATATCCTACAAGTCCTAAGAATGACTTTAGCTCTTTTACGTTTTTTGGTGTAGGATAATCTACTATGCATTGTATTTCCTTCGGGTCATGTTTCACGCCATCTTATGTAATAACATGTCTCAAATAGGTTATTTATCGTCGAAGAAATTCACATTTTGCTGGTTGAAGTTGAAGTCCTTGTTTTTTGAATCTTTCAAATATTTGACGAAAATTTTGTTCGTGGTCCATTAATGTTGTTCATATTACAATTATATCATCTAGGTATACAAACGATTTCACTTTATTTAAACCCGCCAACACTCTGTTCATAAGACGCCGGAAAGTTGCCGGCGCGCCTTTCAAACGAAAGCACATTCTATTAAATTCGAAATATCTTTTCTCGGTGCTAAAATCTGTTTTTTGCTTATCTTCTGGTTTTAAAGGAATTTGATGATATCCACTGGCCATATCTAAACATGTAAAATATTTAGCTTTTCCTAATTGTTCTAGTATTGTTGATACATCTGGCATCGGGAAAGCGTCTCCAATGGTTATCTTATTGAGTTTTCCTAAGTCAACCACAACTCTATATTTCTGTATTCCTGATGCATCCGACTTTTTTGGAACTATTAAAAGTTGTGCATTCCATGGACTTTACTTTCATTTGGACTAATTATTTTATCTTGCTCAAGTTGTTCAATTTGTTTATCGATTTCTTTTTTTTTGTGAACAAGGGAGACAATGCGATTTCTGAAATATTGGTCGGTTTGATTTTGGTGTTTTTATTTCATGTTGAATTGATTCTGTGCATGATAATTTATCACCTTCCAAAAAGAAAATTTCCGAAAATTCAGTACATAATCTTACGATGGATTCTTTTTCCTCTTGATTCATATGGTCGCATCTCAGATTTTATTTTAATAATTGAATACGATTGTTCGCATTATTTGGAGTCCCATGACTCTGTATATATCTAATGTCAACTGTTTCAAAAATATCATGCGATAGTTTATTTAATTTCGGTACATTAATTATTTGTGTAGTTTCTGTTGGATTTATTATTGTTATTAATAATTGTCCTTGTTTTATTGTGTTTAAAATATTTCCACAAATTATATGTTCGTTAATGTTTTGAGCGTGTATTAAAATATTACACGATTTGGCTTCAAGTTCGGCTGATACTCGTATTGGAATTATCACTTCGCTTCGTGACGGTATGGTTGTTGTAGTATCCTCCGGGTAAGTGATTACCTCGCGCTCTACGTCGATGATAATTTTGTTCTCCTTCAGAAAAGGTTTGCCCAAAATTCCATCTCCATCAATAGGGAACGATGACGGTACCACTTGAAATTTGATTTCAGAAAGTTTGTTCTTAACTGAAACTTCCGACATGTACAAATTTATAAGCAGAGGAAGACTTATAAAACAAACTTAAGGCAAATTGCTTTTCTTTCAGAGACCATAGTTTAAATTTACTGTGTAATACTTGCATATTAACCAGAGTTTTCTGATGGAAATGTTATTAAGTTCATAAAATGTACAGATTTATTTTGACGGTGTTGTAATCTTGAAATTATTAATTTTTTTTTCAATTTTGAAATTGTTACTCTTTTAAGGGCTATTGTTTTTTTTTTTCTAGGGAGCTACTGTTTGTTTCAATTTTAGTATTAGATCTGCGTCTGAAGTTGATTTTTAAAAAAGTTGTTTTGGTTTTAGAACAGTAGTTAATGGCAAATTACTAACACTTTTAAAAAAAGAAGTAGTGTTTGGTGATATTTCTGGAGTAGAAACATTAGATTGTGATGTACTATACTTTGTAGATTTTACTGGTGTTATGAATCGAATTCTTTTAGTTGACTCACAAAATGAGGTTGTTGATGTAGACTGTATTCTTTCAATTTCAAAAACTTGATGAGGACTTGATGGAAATTTTGATGCTGCAGAATATGTTTTTATAGGTATATTAACACGTATGTCACTGCTATCTATTTCTACAAATGGTTGAGGAAATGAACTTTTTTTTAATCTGCATTTGTTATAGCTAGTAAAGCTTTCGTCAAGAAAATGATGATCACAAATGTGCCGTTTTGTATAATTCATCTTGGGTGAGATCTGCCAAATCACTATTACCTAAATATAATATAAAAAACATAAATATTTTATTATTCTAATATACCTAATATGAAATTGAGTCATTTTCATCTATTAGTATCAGTTTTAAAAACTTTAAAGAAATTTTCAATGAGAACATACTTAACATTGCAATGGGCAGGCCTGGATTAACATATTACTCATTATTATATATTTAATGTAAAATATTAATTGATATAAAATTGATAAAGCTACTCAAATGAATTACATGAAACAATCACATGATGTTTTAAATTTTTAATGTTTTTATATTTGCTAAAACTCCGTTCGACATCATATGACATAATTTTTGCTTATTTAAATTTTGTAACTTTCCCAGGAGTTAGATTTGGAAAATCTTCATCTACATCGTTTCCATTTAAAATATTACGTATCGTAGACATAGCTTTTAGTCCGGTATTTTTTTCTAACACATTTTTAAATTTTTTGTGGATCATTTTATTCAAATATGCAAAAATATGCATTTTATCTAAAATATGACAAATAAAAATATCACCATTTACCTCAGCAAGGGCTAATTCGTGGACATTACTTACAAAATAAGTAATCAGAAGTTGCAAAAAAAACATACCAATACATATAAATCCTAGCCCTAGTAATTAGTAAAGGATTTATTATTCATAATTTTACATTTATACTCGTATATCAAATTCAGTAAGATATCCCCTGATTTTTTTCCAAATATGTGGTGCTTGATGTCAATATTAGTTACTTTACCGGTATCAACAGCATCATTGGAAAGACCATTTTCAACGCTAAAAAGATTGAAGTCGTACTTAAAAAATAGTACAAGTGAAAATCGACTAACAGGATTAGCCCTCATGTCAATTCATCGCAGTATTTCAATAGACACTGAAGAAATTATTAATAATTTTGCAAACCAACCTCGAAAATTGGATTTTTTGATTTGATTTGATTTATATAGGTAATATTCTAGTTTCTATAATTCTTTATTAAATTAAAGTTAATTTATAATAATACTTAAATACATTTTTTTATACCCCCCCCCCCCCCGAAATAAATTCCTATATACGCCACTGCTTACTATAAGTCCATATTAGTTATATTAATCGACATAACTACATAAGACGTTAAAAACTTAGAATCTTAGATTAGTATTTGCCATTTGGTATTATAGTTGGATGTTGGATCTACCATCCACATGACCACATGGTTGTATGTATCTAAGCTAATAATATGGCGTTTGTATACTTTATTAATTATTATTGTTTATAGAAAAATTTATTTTATTCGTATTTAATAGAACTATTTGTACCTAAAATCTATATACCTTGTTATATCTAATATACATATTACATACTTACATACTCATTATTATATACCTACTTAGTTTTTATACAATAATCCTGCAGATTATATGAACTTATTTAAACTATTTTATTCTAGAACGTGTGCCTATACATTGTAAATAATTTATGTAAATATTTTGAATCTATTTTTGTAACAAATGTTGCAACAACAAATATATTTTTATTTTATTTTTTTGGTAAAGGAAATCTTGAACAAAACCTATGTAGGTACTTTAAATTATAAATGTAAATAATTAAGTTTTTGTTTTAATCATTTTTAATATTATATTATAAGTCCTATCCTTATATTATTTTCTATCCATATTTTATTATCTTTGCTAGGTAGAAGGTAGTGAAATCATGGGCCATTTATTAAATTAGGGTAACATTTTCTAATATTCATATTATTTGTCAGGTTATATAAAAAATTGATTAATGGTTTAATATCTACAATTTAATCGACCAATCATTGGCCACTAAATCATTAACTCACTATTGATTCATTAATTGTTGAGTGATTGTTCATGCAATCCGGTGTATTGATTATGACATACAAATCTCTATATATATAAAAATGGAGACAAAAATGTATAACAATTTTTTATTTGGTTAGGTGATAGGTTTGATTATTAGGTATCTGTTTCAATAATAAACACATGTAATTTATTTTGTGGTAAGTGAATTTTAGGTATTCATAATATATTAATATACATATTATATGTAATGTATAAGTATCATAATCACTAATAATTATATTGTATTTAGTCCAGAATCATGTACAACTCTACTCCAGCTCTACATAAAGCACAACGGTAATATGGAATATTTGAGTGTGGTGGCATTGCTATATAACTCTCGAAACATGGCTGGCACAATCCTTGGTGGTTACATGGAGAGGCGATAACTGTCGATGGCGAGTACAAACAAATGCAACATTTTGGCTCTATCAATGGTAAAACTGAAATGTAAGAAAATATAATATTTAAATTTTACAATTTGTATTATCATATTATTATCTTGATATTTAAATATTTGTTTTTTTTTATTGGTAATTACAGTTTAGGTCTTGTCAGGTTACATAAAACCGTTCTGATGGTGTCGCCACTTCATCATCATCCATTCTGTGTATCAAATCCAAGACTAAAAACAAGCAATACTTCAGAATACAAAGAAAAATTGGTTATAATTTATAAGTTAATGAACGAATTATTATTAACTGGTTATTTCTGCTTCATTAACTCTTCTCTGAATCATCAATAATTCCCTAGCTCTTGCTTGAAGAACAAGATTATTGTTTTGATGGTCGTCAACAGGCTGAGGTGAGTGGTTCGTTTGACGTGGTGGTAAATTGATGGATTGTTGTGGTTGAAGTTCTGTATACGATATTGATGCTAATGATGGTGGCTCAGCGTTGGCTGTCGAATTATGAGACACCTGTGGTCGGATCACACCAAATGTTGGTGTTACATGACGAGTACAAGTCAGAAACTCCAATATGGTGTACCAACTTTCATTAAACAACCTCATGGCCAAATCCAACTTTCTCTGGTTTTCAATCCAAATTCGACGTTGTGGTTCTCTAATAAAACCACCATCTATTGCCACATTATAGTCATTCCTTGCACCAGTGCAATAGGCTTTTAAAGCATCTGAAATATATGTTATATTTGTTAACAATACTAAACTTATTTAATAATAGTAGTTATTCAAAAGTCAACCTATTTTTAACAATATATAATTGGATTATTCCCATTAATAAATTGTTTAATGTAGGTAGGTAGATTAGATTAGCAAGTCCTGGAATAGGCCGCGCACCATGGGAAATTGTGAAACGGTTTGAGATAATTGTGGAGTGGCCAAAAAGTAGAAGTTGGAACATAAGAGGCAAATGGACATATTTTAGTTGCAAACAGGCCATGACATATCTCATGAGTGACCTGAAAACCTGGAAGACAGTTTCTATTCAAGCAGTTAATTAGAAGTGAATTATTGAATATCAGAATAATTAAAGTACCTACAGCTTTTAGTTTTTTTGTTTTTTAATTTTTTTTTAGTTACTTTTTTTTATTACGGTATTTCAATATGGGGATGTACAATGTAAGTATAATACCTCCGCACATATTAATGTTTTATCTACTACTATCAATTTAATGATTAAAACTATACTTGGAAAACCCAAATTGTATCCAACTTAATTAATTTACTCAGAATTAAGAGTCAGAACTATTATTCAAGTTTATGAACGAGCGATTTTATTGTATGTACATATATAAAGTAAATAATAGGTCCATTTCAACCTTTGCATTGTTATAATACTAGAATAAAAAACAACTGTAATATAATTGTGCCACTTAATCATACTAATTTTGGTACACAGAGTCTAATGATTAAAGGAATGTTACTTCGTAAATATAAGTTAAACTTGAATAATTTTAATAAGTATAAGAAACATATTAACACTATTTTAGCATTTTTATCCTGGTCATAATGTCCACTTTTAAAGATAATTTACGTACTCTTAATGTTTAACTTTTCTTGTATACTTTATAACACCTAATCATAACATGAACCCAGCTCATCCGTTTACATGCATATCTATGCTTATTCAACTTGCAAACTTGATTTAATGTTTTATTTATAACTTTTATATTGTTTTTCTTTGTTTGCTTAAAATAAATATTATATTATATATAGTATATTATTTTAGTTATTCACATTAATCCTTGAGTTAAACCAAAAACTAAAATTGATTTTGTTGAAAATAGGCATTGCGTACAAATTCCTGTTCAAAAACCTTAATTATTTTGGTTTTTTCTAATGTTTTTGAAAACTACTAGAAATTTTTACTTTTGAGGAATGTACCGACTAGATTCATTGTCCTATCAGTATAGATGCCCTATCTTGTGGTAGATCTTTACTGCCCAACAAGATGATAATAGACACAAATATAAAATTATAAAACCAATATGTTCATTGTTCCGCTCAAATAGGTTTGGTTAGTTATTAATGAAAGGTACTAAGGTGGCTAGAACTTAAGGAGACGTTACAGTGACATTTGTTGTCTCCGTCTTACAAGTGTGTAACATAACAAATTGTACATTCAGCAGAACACGTTTATCTCAGACAGTTTAAAAATTTGAGTCAATTAATTAACCTAACTTTTAATAAAATTTAAAGGTAAGATTATTATTTAGACAATGCATGACATTATATGCTATTAAAAATTAAAAATTAAATTAAAAAAGCATATTATGTCATTGTCAAGATAATAATCTAACTTTTAAATTTTATTAGAGGTCAATTCACTCAAATTTTTAAACTAACAGAGATACACGTGTTCTGCTGAGCGTACAATTTGGTACCTATATTACGCACTTGTGAGACGGAGACAACAAATGTCACTGTAACATCCCCTAAAAATGCTGTCAAACAAAGATGTCCGAATCAGGCGGTTAATACAATAATACAATGAGCCGAGGTCAATGACGCCATGCGGTTATTCTACATTTCTTAATATTGTATCTCATAAAGTAATAATTTTTTACATCGGATTTTCACCAAATCATTCCATTCAGCGATAGCTACTATAATTTAACATTTAAAAAAAATGTAGACATTTTTTTTGTATTGTGTGCTCCTTTAATTTATTTTTTTATAATTTTAATATTAGTGAATTTAGTATATTACTTAGAAATACCCATGGCTCGGGTTTATGATTGCTTCAAATGTGCATCTTTAAGTGTTAATGACTTACTTCTAGAACATTATTTGTTCTCCAGACTGCGCCACTCACAGATAACATATTTGCATAAACACCTAATAAAGAATTAATAATTCTTAAATTTTAATAATTCAATAAAAAATAATATAAAAATTAGGAAATACAAAACATATTTTACTCACCTGTTATCCATGTCATTTTATAATACTGAAAAAATCTTTCAAATCGTTCTTGATTCTCAATTGATAATGTTTATTTGTTATTTGCATTATAATGTATTTGTATGGACGTAAACCCTTCAATTATTTTATTTCCTAGTATTAATGGTAATGCCATTATCATATGGTCAGTATCATATGCTCCACGGTCTCTAGTGCACAACTCAGTAATTCCTGTAAAATTAATGAAATAGTTATTTTATAGAAACATTTGAAAATATTGTTTTAATATGTGTTATACACAATATAAAATTACCAAGATTCCCAATTTTCCCAATTTTCCTCCAAATAGCTTGGCTGCTGTGAAACTAACAACCTCGGACGCTTATGCCTGGGAATATAAATTCAATTCCTGCCATAGCGGCTAGTTCAAAATCTATGATAACTGTTTCGGGCTGCCACTGTGGTTCAATACTTTAAAGTTTTTCAAATACAGCTGCATATGCCCTGGTTGTCTTTCTTGACATAAGGGCAAGAGCAACCGGAAACAGGTAATAAATTAAATGTTATTAAATTAATATTGATTTATGAAAAAATATTATACAAAAACAACAGTTAAAAAATGCATATACATATTTAAAGAAAAATGTATATAACTCACAGTATTGAATGTAACTCCCATTATGACATATAACAGTCTACATTCATTATTGAGAGATGGGGCTGCAGAAAAAGTGCCGTCCTTTAAAAATATTTTACTATTTTTTAGTATACTAAAAATAAATTTGTATTAAACTTTGTCTTATGTACTAGTATAAAAAAAGTATAACATTGTATATTTTTTTTAGGTATATTTACTCTTTTACTCCTGAAAAAACAAAGAGAAGAGTAACTCCTTCTTCTTCAGTATTATTAACCAAGCCTGAATATAATGGTTCATCATCAATTGTTACCAGATGTGAGTATTCACCAATTAATTGCTCGTGAAATTCTAACATGGTAATAGGGTTGGTAGGCTGGTTTCGCCTTCTATACCTTTGCATTGTTCTTTTATGTGATACAAATGATCCAAAATGAACACTATAATAAACTTTGCCATGGCACAAGTCTAAATTGGATTAAAAGTGAAATTATAATATAAGTTTTTAAAAGATATATTATTTTGTTTGTGCACGAAGTAAGACCGCCCTGCTAGCTCAGCATATGTGAAGTTGGTCATACTGGGTGAGAACGCTACTTCCACTCTCCCCCGTTCCAGTTCGGACAGCGGCCGGGTCCCGCTGTATTGGTGTGTGTGTGTGTGTGTGGACACATGGCGCGTCGAGTTTTTGTATTATTCTTCTTGTTTTACCGTTCGTAAAAAGCGCATGGCAGTTCAGCATTTTTATTATATAATATTATATTATATTCACCTTTTATATCGTGTGATATTGTTATACATCAGAAGATTCTATTCTTATTACGACAAAGGCCGCTCGCTTCTTGTTTGGCAGTTCGTTATTTAATCCAGTTCGGTACGTGGTAATCTTCCTGTTACTACATCAAGTGCAGCTCGCAGCGTGTGTGGCAGCTCGGCATCCAGTCCAGTTCGGTCCGGAGATTATCCTTCCCCTTTTATGTATTATTTATTGTACGATCAGTTGTCTTCCCCTTTTTATTATATTATTTGTATTAACTCAGCATTTGCTATATTTTTATGTATTATCTCCCAGTAGATTGGCCATCACTGGTGGGTAAATGTTTCATATTAGCATAATTAATATATATATATATATTCAGAGGTCTTATAAAAGATATTGTTCTATTTTTCAATCGTATACCATATATTATGTTCACTATCCCTTAGCAGCTTTCCAATTTAGGTGCAAGTCGCAGACGCCAACCTCATGGCAGGAGCGGTTGTGGCGAAAACAATTTATATAATTTATAACAATAATTATATATTTAGATATAGTTACTTCATTATATTTAACGCGAAGTGAAGTTCGTTCATTCTGTGAATGCTGATGAGTCATCAGTGATGACATATATTTTTAAAATTATGAATCATCAACTCATTAGCTGGATGTGTTTCATGGCCGACTAAAATAATAGCTTTTGAGTGGTCATTGTTCATTATTTTTCCCTTGGACTTACATCTAAAAATTTAACATTCAATAAAATTGTAATAAACTAATGAATAATTAAATAGTATATTATCACAAGAATTTTCTCGAGAATTTTGTACTTGTTTTACAATTTTCTTATTTTTTTTTTTTTTAACTTATTAAAAAAACTCAATAGTATGTATGTAGATTTGAGGTTGATTAGGAGTAAACAAAAAAAAAATGCTGCATCTGAAATATAATAATTTTTTTTTTTTTAGCTGTTCTATTACTTCTTTGTGGCTGTCTGGGAAACAAAATAACAAGGGAAACAGTATATAATTTATTTTTTTTAAATACAGAATAAAAAATTTAAAATTGAACATTAAACTCGTAAAATTTATTAATTATTTTAAAATTGGTTTGAAGTTAGGTTGAAGGTTAAGGTTTTTACCTATTCATTAACCTATCCATAACTCATAAGTCACATAACATTATCTACTCATAGAAATGCTAATATAATTTTAGAAACTTGATGTATAGATCATGTAACATGTAAATTAAATTGTATAGTATATATGTTGTATATTATATACTATAATATGGTACAACATGCTGAGAAGACACTAATTGAACCGACATTGATTTTGTGCAGTGTATATTTTCATTACTACTTTTATAATAGTTTCTTACTGTCCATGTCAAAACCAGGATCAATATTTGGTAATGGGGGTTAAGAATATTAAATATAGGCACTTAATAATATGTAACAAGTATGTTTAAAATATAGTGAAATATCTATACTAATTAAACCAGTTTATACCTATATAACTACGCATTAAGTAAAGTTTATAAAAAATCAAAAATATTTAGCGGTATAACCCCAAACCACCTTCTCCCTCGGATTGAGATACTCTCCCACATAGCATTTTGGGTGATGATAATGTCTACAAAATATTTTTTAAAGGTCATGACAATAATATTTCTCAGTAAATATTTTAAAAATATTATAAAAATATATATCGTATAATATTTCAGGACGATTATTTCTTAAAGGTTTTAAAAACATTTTCTTTGAAATATTTTATGATTATCATACAATATATATTTTAAACATAACCTTTTAATATTTTTTGAAAATATTTGCTACCGTTTATTTTTAAAATATTTTAAAAATAACTGAGTTATGTGATAATAATTAATAAATTAATTTAACAATACATAATATGTATATATTATGGTACTTTTCGGTATATATATAATATTATATAATACTCCAAATATAATATTTATATATTATAATAAGCCTCTATAATCAGCTGCGTAATTTTGAAAAATGTATTGTTTTTTTGAATTAATGGAATTAATTTCTATCTATTTTACGAAACGTAGGTACCTATCAGACAATTCAGACACGAAATATAGATGCGATATTAAACAATATTAGCTGGTTAATATAGTTCTTATAGGATAATATTATTAACATCATATTTACCGCCACGGCCGATTGGCAACGACATGATAATAAATAATAATTATACATAATAAATAAGTATAATATTCTATAATCTACAGTAATTATATATAATTAATCAATCATCAATATAAATAATAATATTTTATTATTTTATTATATTGTATATAAAACAGTCGCCGCGCGCCGCCCGCCGACAAGGTGCTGGCCTGCTGGGATTTATGAAAACATATAGTGTATATGAATCGCGTAATAATATATGAGAGATCAGTATAAATATAATATATGATTATTTAATTGTTAACAAAAAAAAATAATAATATTAAATAGTAAAAACTAAAAATTATTATTTTCATTATGAAATAATATTTTATAGTTATTTACATCAACTATATAGAGTTCATGTTTGATTGTATAATATATTAATATGATTTAAGATATATTATTATTGTTGTTATATCGTTCTGTGATAATAATAACCTAGCCGGCAACGCCAATATAGATGGGAATCCCGGTATTGCGGGCTGCGGGCTGCCGACTGACGGCTGCCCGGCAGCATATAAGCATTCTGGGGTCTGTTTCAGCACCCGTGTTCATCCACGCACTCCCATTGGTCGATTTCAAATTCCCGCCAAGTTTAGTTACATACAAAATATGTATAAAGATAGTTTATTAGATATGAGTGATAAGACAAATTATTACACATGATAATAGTACCTAATTTAGATACCCACACATTGACATTGTATTGTATTTGTTTTATATAATAATGTATAAGAAAGTAAAATGTTTGTAATTAGTAGGTATTAATTGCATAGATAGATTTGAACATAACTAATTTTATAATTTTTTTGTTTGGTATATGTTCTTTGTTATTAAGTAATACATTAATATCTACTATTTATTTATTCTACAACGCAAGATTTTATGAATAATTGTATTATTCTTATTTTATATTGCTTCAACTCCTAGTGGTGTGGTATTACTATTTTATTTGGTACCTACCTATCTGCAATAAATTATGTAGTATGATCATTTTATAGACTATAGGCACCTTTTAAATGAATTGATCATTGAATAAATTAGTTTTATTATAAACAAGTAACAACTACCTATAATATATTGTATTTTCTATCGTTTTGTTTCCCTTGTTTTTTTTTTTTTTTTTTACATATGTTTGATCTATTTTGTGAGTAAGTTATTTACATAATTGGAATAAACACATATTATGCTGTTTGATCCACAGATAAGCTAACAACAGTTAGTTACCTATCAAAATAAAATAAATGACGACAAATAAAATAAATAATAAATTAATGCCTATGTCAATTTTTAATAATAATTTATAGTATACATATAATAATATTTTAATAATTAATAATACAGCTTAATGACCTACCCCGTGTGATTTAGCATTTGGTATATTTTTTTCTACATTTTCTGCTAAATTTCTTCTTCTTTTTTTCTTGGGGGGATCATTATTTTTTGGACGTCCCACAGACAGTCGTTTACTACCTCTCGTAACTCCAGATCTTCTTCGTGCCAAAGTTGTTGGCTGTACATGAATTGTTGCACGAGATCGATGTCTCAGAGATATTTTGCTTCCAGCAGTACTTAAAAATGATTCCCACATTGCAGGAGACTTAACTTTTTTTAATCTATCCAAACATTTGCTGAGTACTGAAGTTGAAACTGTATTTTTATATTTATTTAAATTTGTTGTCAATAAACTTTGAATTTCTTTACTATAATCATGAGCAGAGGTATTTTCAAGATCATTGTTACAGTTATTTGTATCAGTTTGACTTATTGAGCAATGAGGTTGATCATTATTATGATGATGTAAATCTTTTCCTTCTTCCAATGTTGTATCATTATTTTTAATGTTTGATTCTGATGTAAGTGGCATGTAAAATGATTTGTCACGCACATTTTCACCGAATGCTAATTTTGCTAATAAGTAACGTGATTCTGTATTAATAGCTGGTAAACTTGGCATATTCATTTCATGGTGATGGTAAATAGCAGCTTGATGTTTGCAGAATGCTCCTAGTTTCCCTTTAGGGCAAGAGCAAAATCCATTTGTTACATCAACTTCATAAAAAGTATTTTCTGTTTCAGACTGCACTCTATACATATGTTCAGATAATTTGTGTATAGATTCTTTTTGAATATTTGTTGCTCGTTTAAGTTGATCTTCAAATATATGTCGAGCTGTATCGTTTCTCCCATTGACAAAAGTCCTTAAACGCCTCAGATAATATTCTTCTAATGCAGTACAAATAAAATCTACCAGTGCAACTGCATTGTATGCTTTGTTCCTAGAAAGTACAATATCCTTAAAGATACGAACATTTACTTCTGAAAAATTATTAGTTTGATGCCCATGAACAGAAGCATCTCGAAATACCAAACACCACAATTCTTTTCTTTTCCAATAATTATTAACATATTTAATCCATTTTTCATATTTTAAAGGTATTACAGTGTTATTAATACAACTGTATTCTGTAGAAATTTGACCGATTGCTGTCATATAAGCTTCTTCAGCACTATGTAAGCTTGTAGCAATCAAAATCCTATGAAATAGTTTAAACAAAATCTTCCTATCATCTTTAAGTACATCATGATTTGTATCCCACAACCATCTCCAGACAGATTGTAGTATGTGAAATCTACATAAATTAATTTTAGATTCAGGCCAAATTGATTGAAGTGCTTGCTTCTCTGCTTCACTATCATCAATAACAAATTGTTTGGGAAACCCTTGATCTTTAAAACCATTAGGCATTGACTGCTTTAAAAGAGCAAAAGCTGCTTTATAGTCTTCAGTTGACTGTCCTTTTGTTATAAATATGCCTAAAGGAACTGCTCCAACACCACATGGTGCTAACATGAATGTTACTGAATGACTTTGAATGTCACAGGATGAAGTGCTATCTACAAAAGCGATATCTTTTGCAAATGGTAGTTGGTGAGCTCTTTTCATTATAGAGGTGATGACTAAAACAGCAAATGGATTTTCAGAGTACTTAACAATAATTCCGTTACCTTCATAATATTTTTTCTTCTCTTCAAGTTTCTAAAATAAAAATTACTTATTTTAAAATTTGAAAACTTCAGAGGTGCGTATAAATTAATAACATAAAACTATCATATTCATATACATTGTATAAGATGATGAGCAAATAGTTTATTTATTTATTTAATATAATTATTGCACAAATATCTATGCAGTCAAATTTTGAATAAAGTAAATGTTTATTTTTAATCATAGGTAAAAACAAAAACTACACATACTATATATATTATAATTTTTAAATATAATACTTATATAAATATATGTCTGTTACTTAATGTGTTCACTTTTCATCTTCTTATATTTTAAAATATTCAAATTTATGAAAATAGATTCTATGTTTTATTTATTTCTCTAGGTAGGTACTTACCAATGATATAATATTTATTTATTTATTTTATTTTCTATAATAACTATTTAATACTAACTTGTATATAGACACTTAGGTAAGGACACATTTGATAATTAAATACCTAATTATAATAGTTTATGATATACTGATCTTTTTTTCTTTTATAATCATAATTTTTATATAAAAAGGAAATATTAGAGTTCACAGCAAAAACACTTTTGAATTTTGTGTAATTACCTGTAAAACACTTATATCATTAGAAGATCCCAGATTGTTTTCTTTCCAAACATCATACCAATGGCGAACTGTCCTGTATTTTGGATTGATAGTGGAATTAGCCAATTCATCAAAGTTAATACCATGCTCTAACTCAATTTTTGATTCGTGCATTTTAATAGATTCTGATATACCTGAACATAATATTATTGTGAGTAAATAAATTAATAAACAGTAGATAAAATATTAAAATTAATAATTCAATGGATCATTTTATCTTACCTAAACCATCATCAAAATAATTTTCAAACTGTAATCTACATTCTTTAGAAGGCTTTAAAAATGATAGAGCTTCTGCAGATCTAATATTGTGATTATGATCATTATTGATCTTTATTATAGCTGGCAATCCATCCTAAAATAGAAAGTTTTTAATTTTAATAACTCTTAAATATTATAGGTACTTTCTAAATTAAATCAACTTTATACTTCCAAAATTTTAAACCTAACCTAAGTACCTAATTATTAATTATAAATCATTATCTTACTTACTTTTACAAACTTATCTTTTTTTTTTGTATCCTTAGTTGTTAATTTTATTTTAATATCAATTTTAGCATTACACTGGGTATTTTTTGATCTTCCTCTTTTATTGTCCGTTTTGCTTATTTTATTGAAACCACTATGATGGCATACATAGACTTTTCTAGTAAATATTAAACAACAATTATTAGAAATCTATTTTGAAAATAGATTATTTCTATCAGTGGTGCCGAAATTAATTTTTCCTTTATATACACCCACCTACCTCTAAAGGATATGAAAATTAAGCTACCATGGAAACTACCTATGCTAGGGGGTACTCACCCCTTAAATGAGGTGTGGCAACCACCACATCTTATATATTATAGGTTCGGAGCCAATGATTTAAATAATAAAATAAAATTTTACAATATACTCAAGGTATTGTACTATTATGGTTATCAACGGGTAACTAGTATTTAATATTGTGTACATAATAAAATCAAAATGGTGGCAACTGGGTACTTTTCTATTGTACTATAGATATGGAGTGGGTCACTGTAACGGATGCATTAAATTTGAATTCAATGATTTATCATTGTACTTAAACAAAAACAAGTCTAAGCTGGAACGATCTGTTAGGTATCAGCCTATATCAAGTATATTTCATGAAATATTTTTTGATATTTATTTATTTATTTATCTTTAAAAACGGCAAAGCACTGTACAACAATTTAAAACAATTTAATTTACAATTTAAACAATGAATATAAAAAACACATATAAATTTATATAAGATAATAATTGCAATAATAATAAGTAATTTATTTTACAAGTATTACCTATTAAAGGTTGATATTTAGTTTTTGATTACTTATTATAATAGTGTAAAATAAAATATATTACCTAAATTATTGTCTTAATTAAATGTGTAAATAGGTTCATGATATAAATAAGTTAGGTAAAACTTAAAATTATTGTAATATTTTGAAAATGTAATTGAGGTACAATTTATAGTATAATATGTAAATGTTAAATCCCCCATGAATATAATATATATATATATATATTAATTAGAACAAAAAACACATGCTTGTATAATTAATTCATCGTTTTGCTTAGAATTTAAAATGATAAAATAATAATAATAGATTATAAGAATTTATTGCACTTTTTCAATAGTATTTGAACCAGTTAAAATATAACATAGTACCTAATTAATTAAAAAACTAACTATATAGGATATATATGAAATATAATATTTTATAGAATGTGTGATAATAACAACTGACAAGTACCTATATATTATTGTATTTAAAAAAAAGTTCCATAAAAATAATTTATATAATAAACCTAATAATTTATTTATTTATTTATTCAGCCAAAACAATTACAATTAAATAATTACAGAAAAAATAAAATACATTAATAATAGCTGATACCAATACCAACTGAGCTAAAAGCTCGTATCTGGTATACGGAGTTCAACGATATCATAATTCGTAAGATACTTATACAAATAAAAATATGATATAATTAAATAAAATAAATGTAAACTTAAGAAACAAAAATTAACATCAGCATTACATATAGATTATACAATATTATGTTTATACATATAAACTTTTTATAATTTTATTGATACACACATTATCATCAAGGTCATTAACTATTTTATTTATTGCATTTTTTATTTGATTTTTATTAATTATAACATTGGTATTATTGGATTGACTTTCACATAAACTTTTTATTAGACTCTTTACTTTGTTGCTTAAATTGTTGAAAATAGTTTTCCCCATGTAATTGGGAGAATTTCTAGAACTAGTTAATAAAGTATATGACGGTTTATTGTATTTTCCTGTTCTTTTGTCTATTATTTCTGTAGCATTGAGTGTATGACTCTATATGGATTTAACTAAAATTTGCCTAATGTATAATTTATTAACAGATAATATATTAGCATGGTTGAATAGTTCATCTGATGGGTATTTTAATGGTAGGGTGTATGCTACTTTTATAATCATTTTTTGTGTAATGTACAATGTATTGATATCATTTCTGTTGGTGCAATCCCAACATGTTATGCCGTATAATAGAATAATATATTTGATATAAAGGTACACCGATATTTAAGTAAACCATTTGAGTTAAGTTTTAAAAATAATCTACAAAAATTATTCAACAACAGTTGTTATAAATATTTATTTTTGTTTTAAACATTAGGTTATAGTTACATAAATACTAGCTTAGATGTACATGTACCTACATAATAATAGAGCAGATCATTGGTAAAACTTTTAATTTACTATTTATTAGTAGATATGAAGTTTACTTACCTACACACAAATTTTGAACATTGATTAAATGTTGATTTATTATCCATACACCAACTTGTATTAGTGTTATTGCTGTACTCACTAATCCATTTTAAAATGTCTTGCTCAGAGAACAAATTTGAGCGATAAATATTATTTTCACATTCAATCGATTTGAACATTTTAACAATGGACTGATATATTTTATAATAAGTTATTTAAAATAATAATCCATATAAGGTGTTATATTATATTTTCACTGTACTTAATGATTATTTAAATTTTATAATCATCATTATCAATACTATAAAAATCATGTTATTTATAGAAAAATATTACCATATATTATACTTCATGTAAACCTAGACAAGAAACCCATTTGATAATAAATATGCATGCTATAGGTACATGCATAAATTAATTTTAGGTTTGCACCTAATAATCATATTAGCCTGCATGGTGTAAATTAAATTAATAATTGTTGGTCAATTAAAACTACCAATTTTATTACTTAATACATAAATATAGTATATTACAATTACACAAACCATATGAGTATTTTTAATTTAAGTTGATGCGTGCGTTACTAAACTTGGTGGGATTTTCAAATTATTCATAACATCACTTACAGTGTTGCAGTACTTACAGTAACTAAAAGTGCAAATTAGAAATTACTACAAAGCATTAACTTTTTCAGTAATGCAGTAGTAATTTCATTACATTTTACTTAAAGTAACGCAATTACTTTTTAAAATTAATTTCTATGAAGTAACGCACGATCGCGTTATTTTCAACGTTATTTATTAAAATAATAGTTTTGAATGTATATTACTAAAACAAGCCGTTAAGATTTAAATTATTAATTATTTTTGATTCCGATAATAGTTAACAATATTATTAAACATTTCAGGGATAAATATTATTACTTCATTATCAGAGGGAAAAGAGTTTGGCTTAAAAATGAAACTTAATTAAAATTAATTATGATTTACGACTTATGAGTAAACTAACAAAGATAAAAAAAATATGTTATTTAAGTAACCTACTACTTTGTTTCTTTGTTTATACCTAAAAAAGGAATGTAACGTGATAAAAATAATTTTAGGTAACTCAAATGTAATTTAAATAAAAATATTTGAAGTAGCGAATAATTACTTTTTAAAAGTTACTCAACACTGACCACATATACTCTGAACAAAGAAAGGCATATTTATATTATATTATGCATACATTTCTATAGGAATATTTTCCTTATATCATAAACATTTAAATAATTTTAATGTTTTATATTGTACTTTCGACTTTCTTATATAACACAAAGCAAAATATTTCTGAGACATCTATCTCGTGCTACAATTCATGTACAGCCAACAACTTTGGGACGTCCAAAAAATAATGATCCCCCCAAGAAAAAAAGAAGAAGAAATTTAGCAGAAAATGTAGAAAAAAATATACCAAATGCTAAATCACACGGGGTAGGTCATTAAGCTGTATTATTAATTATTAAAATATTATTATATGTATACTATAAATTATTATTAAAAATTGACATAGGCATTAATTTATTATTTATTTTATTTATCGTCATTTATTTTATTTTGATAGGTAACTAACTGTTGTTAGCTTATCTGTGGATCAAACAGCATAATATGTGTTTATTCCAATTATGTAAATAACTTACTCACAAAATAGATCAAACATATGTAAAAAAAAAAAAAAAAAACAAGGGAAACAAAACGATAGAAAATACAATATATTATAGGTAGTTGTTACTTGTTTATAATAAAACTAATTTATTCAATGATCAATTCATTTAAAAGGTGCCTATAGTCTATAAAATGATCATACTACATAATTTATTGCAGATAGGTAGGTACCAAATAAAATAGTAATTCCACACCACTAGGAGTTGAAGCAATATAAAATAAGAATAATACAATTATTCATAAAATCTTGCGTTGTAGAATAAATAAATAGTAGATATTAATGTATTACTTAATAACAAAGAACATATACCAAACAAAAAAATTATAAAATTAGTTATGTTCAAATCTATCTATGCAATTAATACCTACTAATTACAAACATTTTACTATCTTATACATTATTATATAAAACAAATACAATACAATGTCAATGTGTGGGTATCTAAATTAGGTACTATTATCATGTGTAATAATTTGTCTTATCACTCATATCTAATAAACTATCTTTATACATATTTTGTATGTAACTAAACTTGGCGGGAATTTGAAATCGACCAATGGGAGTGCGTGGATGAACACGGGTGCTGAAACAGACCCCAGAATGCTTATATGCTGCCCGGCACCCGCCGCCTATCTCAATCACCAGTAATCTAATCTGGACGGCGGACTTTTTGGACAAAATTGACAATATTGTGATATAATACTATAATATATATTATAATTTATAATAGTCATTTCACTGTCCGATACTCCGATAGTCCGATGACTCCGATAGTCCGATGACTCCGATAGTCCGATGACTCCGATGTCATACGTCGTCTATAACGCACCACATGAGTAAAAAAGTACGCTCATAATTCCTATACCTTCGACTATATAAACAATATAAAGTATCGATTCATTTTGTACATAGTTTTATACGTCCGTGTGTCTGCCGTCTGGTACTCTGGTGTGTCACCAGCTGCCTAAGTTGCAAATCAGTTGAGTTAATTGCGAATCGGAATACGCAACTGCACTATAAAAGGTATGTAAACGTTCTTTTTTAGTTTAGTATTTTTGCTATTATTATTATCATTCAATATAGGCGTGTGCATGAGAACCTCCTGATGTTTTACTAAGTAATAATTAGTAATTACCAAACGTCAGGTCTGTTTTAACTAGTCTGCTTTGATCTACTGTAACTAAATAAAATTTTATTTTTTGTAAATAATTCATAATTGTGATAAAATAAAAATAAAAATACTATTTACACTGTTATTACATATTATATTGTATAGTGTTACATTAGGTAGGTATAGGTATAATATTTTACACAATAAAATTATAACGACCAATTAGTTTTAAATCTACTAGGTACATAGAATAAATATATTAACGAATATATAATAGATTATTTTCTAAATTGTTTACACGATTAAAATAGTAAATATTATAGCAGGGTTGTAGTGGACTAACATTTTGCAGGGTATCCCGTACCACCACACCGCTTATTGAAACTTTAAATGCCTACAACTCAAAAACTACTTATTCAAAAAATGATTTTCATGCTATGATGAACTCCAAAAATATAAAATATATATTTTTTTTTTTAGAAAAAGGTTGTTCTATATCAACTGAAAATTATGAAAACTATGTAATAGAAATATTTTGAAAAAATGCAATACTTTCTGAAGTACCTAATGAGTGTTGTTTGGTAAAAGAATCACCTGTACCTATAATGATATTATATTATTCAACAAAATATTTTTGATACATTATTTTCTGATACTTTTATAATTTTTTTTTTTTTTTTTTTAATAATTATACCTACTATAAATATTTGCTATTTTATACAATCTTAAAATAATATATTTGAATATGAAATTCAACCATTTTGAAGGTACCTATCTGTATTAGTCTTGGTATAAAAATATAAATTGGTAAATAACATTAATAACATTAATAACAATAGCTTTTACTATTTACTATAGATGATGTTTTATTTTAATATATAATCCACATATATATATATTCATTACCTATATAGGTAGGTATTATATTATAATATAGAATTAGTATTTGGTACTTATATCTACCTATTTAGATATATTTTTAATACCATCAAATTAAAATGTATATAATAAATACTACATATAGGTATTTAATATGATTAAAATATATTTATATATTAGTTTATTAGGTACATAGTTGTTTTATTCTGATTTTTCTAGAAAATTGATAATAATATTGAAATTATTACAATGACGAGTGAAAGAACAAAGAGGAGGAGAGTTAGAGAAGAATTAGACTCTGTATTCAACATTGAGGTTAATGATTTTAATTTGCAAAAGAATAACCAGTGTAAATTAAAAGAAGTATCTGATAATATTTGTAGTAATAAACCCAAAAAAGAATATTTTTATAGTCCAGAGTTGACTTCTGCAAATTACTTGACTGATGATAATTGTTTCAATTCTGAATTTATATTTCCAAAAGTAATAGTTCTACTACATTCTTAATTATATTAATAATTCTTCGTTTTTAATTTTCTTACAAATTTTTTTTTAGTTTTCTGAGAGCAATGAATATGATCTACCTACTCATGAACCAATTAGTATATGTGATGAGTTTCAAAATGATTTAGTTATTTGGGCAACACAATTTAATATACCTCATAATGCATTTGATGGATTATTGATAATTTTGAAAAAAGTTCCAACATTATCAAAACTCCCTAAAGATTCTCGTACTATATTAAAAACTAAAAAAACTAATGTGACACATGCTTTATCAATAATAAGTCCTGGTTTATACTATCATTTTGGTTTAAGTTCATCCATTCAAGATCATTTTAAATTTTATTCAACTAATAATATTGAGGTGATAAAAATAGTAATCGGAATTGATGGCTTGCCAATCTCTAAGAGCAGTTCTAGTCAGCTATGGCCAATTTTAGCCTATATACGGCCATTTAAGAACTCTGTTTTCCCAATTGGAATTTACTGGGGCAATGAAAAGCCTACAAATTCTAATTTATACTTAGAACAATTTGTTATAGAAGCAAAAGAATTATTGGAAAATGGCAGGGGCGCCCACAGGAAATCAGCTCAGTGGGTGCAAATTGAAATGCATGTTCTATATTTTACATATATTTATATTATTATCTAAACATAACTCCAAATGTATAATAATATAAATCATAACTAATACAATACATAGAAAAAAATTATAAAATTATTAATAATATTATATGAATTATGAATCAAATAATAATGATAAACGTCTGACATTTAGTCCAAAATGATTCATAACATCGGTTTTGTGATTTTCAAAAAATAATGTATCGTCAAATCTATTTTTGTGAATGTGAATTAGTGCCAAACTGCTTAATCTCATATTGGACATTGTAGATCTTACCCATGTCTTGATACGACGCAAAGCACTAAAATAGATAATAATTATAATCAATATTAAATAATCAATACAAAATATGGTTTATAATAATATGTTAGGTACCTAAAGGTTCTTTCAACTGAACAGGAAGTTGCTGGTAATGTAATAGCTATTTGTAAAGCTGTATTTACAGCAGGATAGTATTTAGATTCTTCTAGTAAATCAATTATTTGTGTATTTGGATCGCATGGTTTTTTTAGCCATATTTCATACCAAGTTATTGCTTCTTCTTCAAAATTATCAAGAAGAGGTCCATATAAGTTATTGATAGATTTAACTACTTCACTGAACTCTTCAATATTCATTTTTATCATTTTTTTTGGGTGTAAATTAAATAATGAAAATGATTTTAAATTTTCATCAGAGAATCTATCACTAATTGACATTATTATGGAATCTAAGTAGGGAATAAATAAAGATTGTCTAAAAAAGTCATTAATATTATTACTTGGATAATTATCTCGTTGTGTTTGTCTGATAGCTCTTCGTGGTATTTTTAACTCTAGACCAATTTTAATTGCAGTTTCTTCTGCTTTTTTGAATATTAAGTTAAATTGACACTCACTGTTACATCTGTCATTTTTTACAATCTGTAAAAGCTCTTGAATGCGTTTTGTGGCTTCTTGTAAATCAATATTCACACCCTGAAGAATAGTAGATATAAATTCAAATTTGGCGGAATACTTTGCTATAATTGATAGTAAAATAACAAAACTTGGAGTAGTAATTGCATTTAGAATTTCAAGGCTTCGTTGCTTAGTTTTACTGTTAAAATGTTTTGATGTTGACATTTCTTCTAAACCTTCTACAATAACAATATACTTTTCATTGAATTGTCTTACACTCTTATGCTTCTCTACAAATCTAGTTTCACACAGTTTGGTTAATTTACAATTACTAGAATTAATTACATTCATGCGAACTGCACTTTCTTTAAAAAATGTTATAGTGTCCTTTATTTTGGTAATACAATTTCTAACTTCAGGCAAGACATTTAAATCATTGATGACTAAATTAAGGCGATGACTAGCGCAATGAAAAAAATGGGCTCTAGGATACATATCCTTGATTCTCTTTTGTACTCCAGATATACATCCAGCCATAGTGGCACACCCATCATAGCCTTGACCCACACATTTGTTTAAATCTAATTTCATATGATTACATGCTTCTAATATTGTTTTAGAAATGAACTCGGCATCAAATTCTTTTAAAGGATAAAACCCAATAAATTCTTCATGCAAATTGTTATCTTTTAAAAATCGTATACAAATGGATAACTGTTCAATACCACTTATATCTGCTGTTTCATCAGCAATAATAGAAAAACAAGAAGCTTCATTAATTTCTTGTGATATAACAGATTTTAATGTTGCAGACATTGATTCTAACATCTCATTTTGTGTACGGTGAGAAATATAAGTTAAATTTTTAGGGGCATTTTCCAAATGATCTTTTAAAATATTATCCCCAGCATCAATTCTGAATTGTAATAACTTATTAAAAACAGCTGAATCATCCGTCTTTCCCCTTATTGGTAAATTATGTAATGCACAAAAATATAGTGATGATAATATAGGTATTAATTTCTTTCTATTTGCATCAATTTTATTTTTGTAGTTTGTATTAATCATCTGATGTACACTAGAATTTTTACTCGTCATATTTATAAAATCATTGAAACGTATAGAAGATTCAATATGCCATTGAGTTTTTGAATGGTTGTTTGCTTTTTCTAAAAACTTTTGATAACGTTGGAAAGGCTTATTTATAAACTGTCCTTGAAAACCTCCATGAGATACATGAGTTTGAAATAAAACACAGTATAGACAAAATGTGCCCTTAAATATTTTTGAATAAGCCAGCCAAGGATAAATTGAAAACCACTTAAATACAAATGCCCGATTTCCAACAACAATATCTTTCTTAAAATTATAATGGATACTTGGAACCCAAGGATTCTTCAACAGTTTATACTTAAAATCTTCAGTAATATTTAAATCATGTTTTATATAATGTCCAATATCATACTGATCACAATCATTTTCAACAGCAAAATCATTTGTCAAAACTTCATCAACTACTTCTTTTGTTTCACTGGTTAATGCATTAGATTGCTTTATTTGACAATAAAAAAAAAAAACATATTTAATAGTATACAAAAGTAAATGTAGGAATTAGGATTAGTAACAAAACTTATAAAATTGTATTTTAATTTTTTTTTAATTAAATCACCTGACTATCAATATATAATCAATACACCAGACACCTACCAATCATTTATCATCTTATATTTATAGCTAGTATTAATTTTTTATCACTCAGTTAAAAATTATTTATATTTTAATAGAATAAAATTTAATGAAATATTATTTATATTAATTTATTGTAAATATGTTTTTTATTTATAGAAAAAATTACATATTATAATATATTTTTTGCATATTTTTAATTAAAAATTAATAATAATAGGTATGATAAAATATGTATTCGAGTAAGTACTTACCAAAATTAGGTTTTGTGACTCTACTATCTCGTCTGTATCTCTTTGTAGCAAAGGAACATCTGACTCAGGTAATGGTTTAATTTTTTTTTGAAAAAAACTCAATATTGAGTCTTTTCTTTTATTACTCATAATGATAATAATTTTTGTAGCCGAATAACGAACTAATAACTATAACAACTATAATACCTCTTTAACTCGGTAATTTAAACTTGAAAACCTACTTTATTGTCAAATTGTCATAAGTTAACATTCAAGGTGAATCGCAATAACTAGTAATGAACAATGAGTAATGAACTGGACGCTAGCTAGTAGCTATAAATACGTATCGACGTATCGTTAATCGTAATGCACTGGGAGAAGTAGGACTGAGGAGAGTGATACTTGTTAGTTGTTATCGAATATTCTCGATTATCGAGCGTGGTAATTCCCATTTCCCGTATATTTTGTTCAGACATCTAAATATAAATAGATAGTCTAGATAGTAGATATAATAATAATTATTATACCATACACAGTGACACAGTGTATAAGAATATACTAAATATCGTCATGAGACATAAGGTCATAATATTATTCTGTGAAAGTTTACCTTAGATAATTATTGGATTATAGAAAAAAAATCAGAAAAAAAAATTGAATATATTATAATATAATATAATAATTGTTTTGTTTATTAAAAAATGTCAGTGGGTGCAATGGCACCCACTGGCCCCTCTCTGCGGGCGCCCCTGCTTACTATGCGCATTAAACTTTTTAGGAATGGCTCCAGACATAAGCCTGTTATGATCTGGTCTGGTGAAATCATGTGCATTAAAATGATCTTCACACAGATACCTATTTTTAATTTTTTTCGGTGACAATTCATCTAATGCCATGTTTCCTATAAAAATAATATCTTATTTACTCTGCATTAATCTTAGTCATTTCAATTAAAATGTATTTAACTTACCAGAATTAAGAATCCATTTTCTACATGTCTCTGTATCTGTAGGAAATCTGTACATTTTTTTTTTACAATTAGATCTATTATTCTTACAGTTAGAATAATTACAGCTTCCGCCAGGCATATTTAGAATTTGTAATTACAAAAAACCAACAATTTAAAAATTTCACAATTACAGCACAAATTAAAAAATTAAAACTAATAACTTAGAAGGTAGTAAAGTTCGTTAAATTATTTTTTAAATACCTACATAGATAGGTATTTAATTCGTCTTTTCTTGTAACATATAATATCCGTGTCCTTTTCAAATAACATTTTTGGCGCTCTATGTAAAATTTATTTTATGGTATTTTAAATATATACAATAAATATGTATCATTAATATGGTCATACTGCATTTGCTATCCGCGACAAATTAAGGAATGCGACATCTATCGGCTGCTATCCCTTTGCGCGTATCACATATTTCAGCTATAGATGGTTTCTCTATACTATCTATACTCAATGGTTTTTTTTTTAATCTATATTTTAATCTATATTTTTTAATATATCTTTATTTTTTTAATCTATACTCAATGCTAATACTCTTGAATACACCTGGTTTCAAATTCGTATCTTAGCTAAATCTATTTGTAAGTACACATATTTCATTAATAACAATTATTACCTATACAATTATTACTAATAAACTATTCATATTATTGTTAGTTATTTTAATATCTACTATAATAAGTATTACCAAAAATTGTAACATAAAAAATATTTTTTGTTTTATTAAAAAAACTTTTAGCGAGTTTAAAAGAAGCCAAAGCTAAAGCTGAAGTAGCAACTTTTACATCAGACTTATCTTCAATTGAAGAAGATAAAGAAACAAGGAATATTCGATGTAAAAAAATTGATGATGATTATATAAACGATGGTGATTCTTTTTCTTTAAAAAAAAAACCTAAAAAACATTTT
Organism: Diuraphis noxia; assembly: GCF_037042655.1. NCBI lineage: Eukaryota > Metazoa > Arthropoda > Insecta > Hemiptera > Aphididae > Diuraphis > Diuraphis noxia. The sequence goes on along the minus strand of NW_028301711.1, from coordinate 97,396,461 downwards.
AAAACAATTCAAGATAAAATTCTAAGCCCACCCAAGTTTATTGAAACAGGTAACATAGTAAATAAAATGGCTGCATTTTTTTTTTTTAATGATATTATATTAATAATCATTTCAGATATTGATGAAGATACTGGTTCAGATTCTGATACTATGTTAATTTCAAACATTAAAAGTAAGCAATAAATTAGATTTTGTTAATTTAATATAATTATATTTTAAAATATACAATCATTCTAATATTTTGTTAACAGGCAAAAAAAAGTCTCCATTAAAATATTTCCAAAACAAAACCAGTATAAATATATCTGAAGATAACAAAAGATTATCTACTGAATCTTATTTACCACTTAGAAGTAAATATTGTATAAACTAATAATAAAGATAACGTAGCTATTTAAATTTTTAAAATATACCTATTTCTTATTATGTATATATTTTATTTTAATAGGTTCATCAATTTCAAAAAATAAGCCTTTAGTATCTACAAGTGCTATCTTAATCTCGCCATCTGGAAAATGGGATGTGGACGATATTGACATACCAAATTCCAATAAAATTATAAAAAGAAAGTTGGATTTTGGGTCAACTTTAATTCCTTCCAAATCTACACAAATCAATACAGACATTTATCATGACAACATTAATATTGATAATAATTCAATCCATTACAGTAAAATATTATTTTTATTATTATGATAACTAGGTAGATTTTATTATTTATTAATATTTACTATCTAAATAATCAGTATACATGATTTAATTTAAATTGATTAACTATAACATCAATACGTATTGTAGGTATTTGCTTAGTGTTATAGTTACAATTTTAATATATATATTTTTTAATATATATATATATATTATTTTAATAGCAGATGGCATGGATAATATAAATGTTGATTTTAAAAGTGATTGCCTAGAAAAGTTTAATGTTGAAGATAAACATTTGGACAATACACCAACTCATTTTAGTACACCGTCATCATCTGTATCAATTTCAAATAGCTCAAAAGTCCAAGCTGGTAATAATATATTGAATAAACCATATCTATTAAATTTGTAATAAAAGCATTTTCTTTTTTTCAGAAATGCTTAATATTTTAAAAAGTTTGACTCGTTCTGTAAATATTAAATATGATGTAAAAAATATTACAACTAAAATTGACCGGCTAGATAATGTTTTAGGTGACCTGCAAAAAAACCAAAATAGTTCATCTACAAAAAATAATTATTGTCCTGTTGATGAAAGTATTTACAAATTTCCTTTAATAAATCTTGAAGAACTAAACATTTTTGAAGAAAAAATAGTGGACAATGATTTTCGACAAAAAATAGTAATTATAATTCAGTTAAAAATAAACCTATCAATATATTATATCTTCAATATTTATTACATAAATTTAATAATTTATTTTGCAGGTACATTACTTAAGTAGACTATCACGTGATAGTGTCTCAGATATGACACCCCAAATAATGTCAAAGATGTTTCACAATAATTTGCTATCAAAGTTTTCTTATGCAGGACAGAAGCATAAAATGGTGTTTGCTACTCTACATTCCTGTTCCATCATATTTGGTAAGATATTTTTAGTATACTAAATACTGTTTATAATATTAGGTTATATAAACTGCCTATACTATGTTATTATTATATTATTATTATTATTAATATTTTATTATATTATATATTTAAGTTTTGGTTTATTTAATAAGAGGATATTGTCATCAGCTAAGCTGATATAAACTATATAGGTACTATAGTATATAAATTATAAAAGTAAAATTGCAAATTACTTGCTATAATAAAATTTAAAGTTTTTATTATAGTTCTAACTGTTAATTATTATTCCTAACTTATTTGTATTCAAAATTGTTATTGTTATGTAAATTACAGCAAAAAATTAACTCCTGTTATGGTTTTACATTGACGCCTTCTAGTGCCGGATCTTGTATATTTTTTACCCGGGACAAAGTAATAAATTATAGAGCCCTCTCCCTTAGTTATGCCCACAATTTGGTGCTCCCCATCCAAAACTTTGGGGCAAGTACCCCGGTTTGCCCCCCCCCTAAATCTGCCCCTGACGCCTTCAAGGTTTCAAAAACAGCCCAAATCCTTTTTTTAGGTAAAATTGGTAAAATAAAGGTGAAATTAATAATTGCATTTTTAGAAGTCATCTTTAAAATGAATACAAAATATTATCATATATTTTGAAAATATCGTTAACAATATATTTTAAAAATTTAATTATGCAAATATTTCAAAAGATATTTTGAAAACGAAACAAAAATATTTTGAAGACTATTTTTTTCGGCCAAAAAATATTTTCTAATTATTTTTAAAATATATGTTGATCATTAAACGATGTTTTATAAATATTCATTGTTTTCTGAAAAATATTTCTAAAATGATTTTAAAATCAATTTTTGTTATGTGGGCTCTCATAATAACATACCAAACAGATGTATTATTTTAGCAAACATAATATACTTAATTAATTATGTTAAACAAATTCTAATGAAACCTATAGAATATTACATCATTTCAGTTGTATAAGAATTTCATTGTAAAGCAAATAATTTAACTAATTAGTAATTAGTAATTAGTATTAGGGCAAAATAAGTATTGCTTAAGCTATATTTTATAATTCAAATAACATTCATAAACGAGACTTTGGCTTCAAAAAATATAAATTATTTCTTAAATTAAGGTTGGTCGAGACTTACCTTAAGCGTTGCTTTTAATTATCATCGCAAATTTTTATTTTTTAAATTATCGAAATTGGCTTAAGCAATACGTCTTATTCTTAAGCATTGAACTATAAATATTGCTTTAAGTATAAGATCCTATTACTATAATTTACTTTATGTTATTGAATTGTGCTGAAATAAATATATACAAATTAACTTATACCCAGATTTCTATGATGCACACCAAACAGTAAAGTGCAATTTACATTCTCGTTTCTTCCAGTATGTATAACCATCTTCATCCTTGTACACAACACCAACTTCGAAACCAACGAACGAAAATCAACCAAACAACCAACGAAAATCTCGCACGTACCTCATTATGAGATCTATTTTTTTAAGAGCAACTTTCGGCATTTTCAATTAAACACAACAATGATTTAAAATAAGACCAATAATATAAGACTCAACAAATACGAAAAACACGAGGACACGCGGACACTTCACCAACGACTAAACAACAAATAAGAAATAACGAAATGAAATTTACTTAATTTATCGAAACGTGTATAATAGCGATAACTGAGTCGATAATGTGTGATTATGGACTAATAGTCGCAACTCGTGATTATAATTTGCACATGCACCATGCACGGACTGGAGAAGATAACAACTCTAAGGGCCAGTTGTACAGTCTCTGATTAAGCGTAATCGAAATTTAACCGTAGACGGTACAACTGGCCCGCCCTTAATATAAAACGGCGATACATTACTAATTCAGTAAATAGCTCAATATTTAACTATAATATGTAATATCAGTAAAATATGTAAAAATATATAATTTAGATTAAATATGTAAAAATATGTAGGTAATATCAACCATAGCTTAAAATAATTAGATAGTCCTGTGACATATTTCTGTAAAGGAATCATTCGAATATTAGGTATCATTCACGACAAATATGTAAATACATACCTACAAATCCGCACCCTACCCATCAGTCATTAATAATAATGATGAAAAACTATCTAAAGATAAATTGGACTCTACTGTTCAAAAAGATAATGTTGATTCTAAATAAGAGGTAGGTACATATTATTTCAATAATTAAAACAAATTAAATAAATTGTTAGATAATTAGTAGGGCTAGGATTTATATGCAATAAAAAATGATTAAATATGCATTTGGTTTATTAAAAATATGCAAAAATATGCTTAAATAAACCAAACAAATATTATTTAAAAAAAATATTTTCTATACATTTTTTTAAATACCAATTAATAAAAATAAATATGTTAAACACTTAAAACATAAAACATTTAAAAAATTCTAAGATCTTAAAATCTCTAAAATATTAATTGATATAAAATTGATAAAGCTACTCAAATGAATTACATGAAACAATCACATGATGTTGTAGTGATCACGGCGGGACGCTAGTCCATAGCAATGTTTTAAATTTTCAAAAATGATCGATCTTCTGTTTGACCTTAGTAGATATGTTTTTATATTTGCTAAAACTCCGTTCGACATCATATGACATAATTTTTGCTTATTTAAATTTTGTAACTTTCCCAGGAGTTAGATTTGGAAAATCTTCATCTACATCGTTTCCATTTAAAATATTACGTATCGTAGACATAGCTTTTAGTCCGGTATTTTTTTCTAACACATTTTTAAATTTTTTGTGGATCATTTTATTCAAATATGCAAAAATATGCATTTTATCTAAAATATGACAAATAAAAATATCACCATTTACCTCAGCATGGGCTAATTCGTGGACATTACTTACAAAATAAGTAATCAGAAGTTGCAAAAAAAACATACCAATACATATAGGTATACTGCAGTTAATTAATGTCCGAAATCCTTTGATTTCGGTAAAACCTAGGAAACACAAAATTATTTGGTCCAACCACAAATGATTTGTATAGTTTTGATTTTTACAAATGGAATTTGGTAAATCTTAAGATAATCGATCATTGTTAGTAAAAGTACGGCATTTTTTATTAATAATTATTATTGTTGAAGTAGGTATATTAAGTAGGTACCTACTACATCAAAGACTACCTAGTATAATATATTATTAGATACACACATTTATAGTATTGCTATATATTATTACAACAAATTTATATTATTATTACATATTACCTACTGCTGTGTTAGTATATTAGATACGGTTATTAAAATGATCAAGTGGTTTAATTGATTGGCTGTATTCTTGTTTTTACGTGAGGTGCATCGTAGTCTGCAGACTATATTTTTTTTTATACGCACCACTGCATCTGAAAACTCATTTTCATTCTAAATGGGTTATATTGTCGTTGATTCTCGTATATATTAATTTTACATGTGTTTTGCGTGTTTTAACAGTATAAAGTGGATATGATTAGAGAAAATGGCGAAAGTGGTGGCGAGTACCCATTGCAGATATTCTTTGGGTGGACCAATGGTGTTTGCGCCGGAATAGTTCTTACAAATTTATTAGCAGTTGATTACTCAAACTCGTGTCGACATCGGGAAGGGTGACCTTTATGTATATAATTTCATAATAATGAACAATATATTTACCTAGGCGCTTAGCGCATAATACATACGTATAATACCCGTTTAAATAATATGATTATACAATATAAAAAGAAAACAGTATATTTTTATTTGACAAAATCGATTTGGTGTATTTTAATGAATAAAATGTTTAATTCTCCTGTTTTCTAACAAAATCACACTTTTGACAAAGTTCATGACTAACAAAATAATCTAAATTTTTTAAGGATGCCTATACATTATTTATATCTAATATTATATATATATATAATATATATATATACATAATATATAATATGTATAGATACATGAAATTTTCACCTAATGTTTATAAAAGTATATTCTATCCACCATGCAATTTTCAAAAAATTTCGACTTAAGTTGAACTATTCATAGGCATTTCAAATTTTCGATCATTATTAGTTTTTTTTAAATTAATATCGATAAAAATTTATTTGTTAGGCAGAAAAGCTTGAAAATTTAATACAAGGCTCTTAACATATTGTTACAATAGCAGTTGAAAAATAAAATAAATTCATAGTCACAATTTTTTTTTATAAGAATTCAAAGTTTGAATTTTGACAAAATACGTAAAAATCACAAAAATTCACAAATTATTTTAAGCTAGAAATTCATAAAAAATTTTCTTTTTAAATCTAAGATTTAAAAATTTAATACAAGATTCCTTACAAGTTTTTCAATCTTTATCACAAATAAAAATTCTACCTGAAATTCAAATTAAATTTTTATGAGCATTTGAAATTGAAATTTTTACAACATTGGATTTTCACTTTTAGCGATTTCCTTATTTTGGTGTAACTCTAAAACAAATTACCGCAGTTACTTGAAATTTTGACTGAATGTTTATATAGGCGTTTTATATATTTGATAAAATTTTCAAAATATTTAGATTTGTTTTGAGCTGTTTACTGACATTTTAATTTTTCAACTTTTTTAGTTTTTTTTTCTATAAATATCGATAAAAATTTATTTAATCGGTAGAAAAGCTTGAAAATTTAATACAAGGCTTCTAACACATTGTAACAATAGAAGTTAAAAAATATTAAAAATTCGTAAGCACGATTTTTTTTTAGAAGCATTCAAAGTTTGAGTGGGGTTTTGAGAGGTCAAATTTAAAAATTCAAACGGAAGCCTATATTTTTTTTGCAATTATAATGTAAAGGATTTTTTTTAATACATTTTAGTGAATGAACAACACTAATTAATGCAAAACTTTATGCTTGAGAGCTATTCAAAATTTTTAGAAATTGCATTTTTAATTTTTAACCACACGACGCTCGCCTACATACAGGACGTAACTAAGCTAAAGCTAATGGTTCGCTTATCAGTTATCACGTCATACAGTGGCGTCATTTCAGTTTTTGAGAGGGGGGGCAAAATTTTTTACCAGCCCATAATATATAAAAAAAAAAAAACACTCGCTAACACTTACATTACAAAAACATTTTTGTCTCAATACAAATAGCCTTCTTACATAATTTTATAAATATTAGTTACTATCACGGTTACCTGAGATAAAGTATAAATAATAAATAACTCACTTTTTGAAGGCTTGCGCCGCTGGCGGCCTATATCAGGACTAAAAGCGGCTCGCTAATTGTAAGGGGGGGGCAAATGCCCACCCTGCCCCCCCCACAAATGACGCCACTGACGTCATAATGTTTCCGTCATAATGCTTCCACATACCAGTTGTAGGTACAAGAGATTATAATATACCTGTTGTATGTTATCCCCAATTCTAATAATACATTTGTATGTTGGTAGTGTGTTTACCGTTTTACCTTCATAATGATACTAATACTATCATAGTCTTATACCTTTTTCCATATCACTATCATATTCAAACCCATAGATAATAGCATTGAGTTATTGAGTATAGTATATATAGTATATTATAGTATTATAGTATAGTATATTCTATACTCAATGATAATAGGTATATTAATTAATCTATTTACTAATAAGTAATAATAATAATAATAATATCATCATGCACAAATGCTGAAATGCACAACTGCCGAATTATTCAAGCTCAAGAGACAAGACAAATTTGTCAGAAATTCAATTTTGGAAGACGCGCGCCGACAGCTGGTAGCATATAATGGTGTTATCACTTATCGTTATTATACGATTCGCATCGTGTCTTCCTCGAACCCGTATCAGAATAAAATTAATTATAACTTGTTTGTCGCTGTTTATCCCCAAATATTAAATATTTATGCAGAAGTCGCAGGGTTGACGTGGGGTACTCAGTAAACCCAGCCATAATAATGTTTCGGATCTCTGTTTAAAAAAAAAAATCTTAAATCCATATTATGTATTGCAAATTATGTTTTCCTTAAAAAAAAACCTCTAGTCTTTAATACGTCTTCTTTAGAATTAAATGACAGTAATAAATAAACTAATAATAGTTTTCCTCATCATTTGAAAATTGAAAATCCCAATGGATCCAAATGTATAAAATAAAAAATATTTTAATCAATATTTTATGTTGCTGTTAATAATTGATTGAAATAACTGAATGCAAGAATATTCCACCAGAAGTAATAAAAGAAGCTAGTATAAATAACTTACAAAAAAGATTAAATATATGTTTTAATCAAAGTGGAAGACAATTTTAACACTTAATGTAAATATATTATAAATACATAGTAACTTATATACGTAATAATATAGTGTACAACAAATATTAATAGCTTATATTTATAATTTATTTTCTCTAATAGAAAAAATTCTTAAGTACTTTTACCTTTAATTATGTAAACACCAAAAGTTTATTATTATTTACAGAAATCTGCTTTCAATCTAAAATGAATGTGATTATAGTCATTTACAAAAAATGTATATTTCATAAAAAATTTAGAAGTCCTTTTTTAACTGATTAAACTGTTAATAATTCATGTAAGAATTGTATTACTATTATTATTATACCACAGTAGTAAAGTAACACAAGACAAATGTATAACATTTCCTGCTTTCTTCTGGATCAGGATATAATCATACAAAATAATATTATTGAAGTATTTAATTGTAAGTCGATGTATTATATCTTTACTAAAAACACTATCAACAGTATGTGTTTTTCCATATGACAATGAACTCATGATAGACTAATGACTATTAAAAAAAAACACCTATCAAATTAACTTTATTTGTCATATTATTTATTATTTGGTAGTTACTATAAATTAATTCGCTAACCCAATTTTGTTTACAAAACAATTTTCAAAATAAACAGAAATATTTGGCCAAAAAATAAAAATCATATACTATTTGTTTTATCTCTCCTGTAAAATTTGTTTTTGTACTTGCATAATTTCATTCCTTTACTTCTGTGGTATCAACAAAATAAAAAAATGGTAATTCATTTCTAAAGACTGCGGAAGATCACATTTTTACAAAAAATTGAATGATTAAACTTTGCGTAAAAGCTAACGTTAAATGATGCTATAAAATCAGACTTTGTTTTTAAAAACATAACCATTTCACAGCATAAAGATTTGATATTACCAAATTTTAAAATCACAATAATAATAATAGATAGCGCTTGGATCCTGTAAAATTTACTTTTATTTATTGTCAGTTAACAATATTTACATTGTACTTATTCCATAAATATTTTAGTTGTATAATAACTGAAGTTGTTAGGTTGTATTTATATGACATTATTTTTACTTTTCAAATTTACTCAATATAAATAGTTTTGTTTTTCAACTTAAAATGTATGTATAATTTTGAAGGGAAATTGGAAAAATTGATTTAATTACCCATTGTTAATTTTATTTGATACATACATTTTAAACTTAAAATTGTTTTTATACAATAAAAGTATGAGTATAGTAAGTGCGGTTATTTTTTTATCAACATTAAAAATAACCATAAAAAACATAAACATTAAAAAAAACCGACCTTATATTTTTATGTTAAAAATTACAAAAAATCTAGACATCTGTTAAAATTACAAAAAATATAAACTATTTTTAAATGAATCTAAATTTATATTTTACCTATTAAACAATACAAAAAACATTATACATACAGTTATAATAATGATAACAGTAATTCTTCTTCATAAAATGTACCTTCTATATCATAAATTTTATAATAACCAATATTTGACATAAAAACTTTTTCAATTGTAAATATTTCCTTAGACCAATTTTATAATCCATCAACATATCATAAGCAATATTCAATTTTTCTTTTTTAAAATCTAAATTCAATAATTCTTCCGGATATCTAATACTACTAATATCAAGCCAAATATTTTTTAAATTACAATTATCAAACTGTATTGGATCATTTGGATCTCTTAATTGATTATCTAGCTTATCTGTTTGGAAAGCTATGATAGCAAACAAAGGATTATTAATATTTCTATACATATTTGTTATGTCTTTGGTTAGTGTTTTACCACTAATATTTCTTTCTTCAATACATAGCCATGATTTGAATCTAAACATATATTTGTTTCTTTTAGACAGTAAAGTTAATTCATTTATCAACTTAGTTTAATTCAAATCATCATAAGTCACAATTGGAATCCTAATATTAAATTCATCAATAACAATTTTTCCAACACCAGCTAGATCACCTTTTTCATTTTTATCTCTAAATAAAGCATCAATATCAGAACGTCTTTTTCTGCCTTGTGCCAGATTTCACCACCTACTCCTACGGATACGAGCATATATAAGAGAGACCACGACAAGAGCTCGTCAGACGGTTTTTAAAATGTGAGCCAGACGGGTTTTTCTAAAATGTGAGCCAAACGGTTCTTAAATTTGAATCAGACGGTTAGGGACATTTAAGACACTTAGAGGCAGGTCGTAAAACCACCCATTGTCATTTTAAACAATATTTCAGAGTAAGGTCGTAACACCGCTCACCAACACATTTATAGCATATAAACTGTATTTTTGTATCAATTGTTAATAACTTGTGAAAATAAAGACATTATTACATTGTAAACATCAGTATTTCATCTCTACGTTGATGTATGAATCGACGTTCAGTCGGGACGTAACACCATCAACATATCATAAGTAATATTACATTTTTCTTTATTAAAATCTAAATTCAATAGTTCTTCCGGATATCTATAATTATCAATATCAAGCCAAATATTTTTTAAATTACAATTATTAAACTGTATTGGATCTCTTAATTGATTATCTAGCTTATCTGTTTGGAAAGCTATGATAGCAAACAAAGGATTATTAATATTTTTATACATATTTGTTATGTCTTTGGTTAGTGTTTTACCACTAATATTTCATTCTTCAATACATTGCCATGATTTGAATCTAAACATATATTCGTTTCTTTTAGACAATAAAGTTAATTCATTTATCAACTTAGTTTAATTCAAATCATCATAAGTCACAATTGGAATCCTAATATTAAATTCATCAATAACAATTTTTCCAACACCAGCTAGATCACCTTTTTCATTTTTATCTCTAAATAAAGCATCAATATCAGAACGTCTCAAAAAACTTATTTCAAAACCCCCTTTATATACTGGATATTCTATATCTTTAAAAAATCCTAAACATAAATTAGACAATTTGCCAACAGCACTAAAATAACCACCTTTATTAAATTTTGATTGAAATCCACTATTTATTGTGGGACCACTAAGATCTGCAGAATAACTAACTGTACCTTTAATTAAATTACATCTTCCAACATTATCAATTCTATCTATTTCTTTACCATGTTTTTTAACACAAACCCATTCAAACAAAATTACATTAAAAATTACAAAATCTCAATTTGGAAATAAAGATAAAGAAGGTGGGTATTGATACAAAAATACAGTTTATATGCTATAAATGTGTTGGTGAGCGGTGTTACGACCTTACTCTGAAATATTGTTTAAAATGACAATGAGTGGTTTTACGACCTGCCTCTAAGTGTCTTAAATGTCCCTAACCGTCTGATTCAAATTTAAGAACCGTTTGGCTCACATTTTAGAAAAACCCGTCTGGCTCACATTTTAAAAACCGTCTGACGAGCTCTTGTCGTGGTCTCTCTTATATATGCTCGTATCCGTAGGAGTAGGTGGTGAAATCTGGCACAAGGCAGAATTTGAGTCTCCTGGTGTAATTGGTTATTCTAGTCGATTCACATCCTTTCTTAATAACAGTGACTTTCCGAGAAGAGACGTGTGACAATGCTTTTGTAGTTTAATTATCTATGCCTTTTTTACGATGACCCCAGCATGTTATTTTATATTAATTGCCTATTTAGTTATATCACTACTCATAGTGGAAACTTAAACTATGTTTTGAATATTGATAGGGTACGTAACAATGGATTATAAACACGTTTATAATAGATTACACCGAGATTTGTCTTTAATGTATACAACTCCACAACAATTTAAAGATGCCAGACCATTTTTTGTAATTAATATGAGTAGGCAGCCATCACAGATTTCTGGATCTAAAACAATTATTGTCTTACATGCAGACTTTAATGAATATGTGACTGTTAATACCATTTGTTATATTTGTTTAGTATCTGGTTCAGAATTTTTTTATGATCTTCCAAATAATACAATTAGAGAAAATATATATATGATAATATCTTAATTAAATGGATTATTGTAAAAAATGTAAAATAAAAATAAAAAACAATGGAATTCCAGAATTTATTGAAAAAAATAAAAAATATAGGAGATTATCAGTATGTAGAAAATGTAATACAAAAAAGAACAATATATCAAAACCACCCGAACTTATAGAAGTTTATGAGTTATTTAAAACAGCTAGAAAACATTTTGATACAAGACATTTTATACAAAGAGGTATAAATGATACTTGGCAAGCTGATTTATACTGTTTTTATAGACCAAAATCAAAAAACATTGATCCCAATTATAATTTAAGAAATAAATATAATGAAATTAAAGTTAATGATGATCATAAGACATTGTATAAGGCTAATAATGGTTTTAAATATATTCCTAATGTTATTGATACATTTTCTAAATATGTTTATTCAATACCTTTGAAGACAAAGTCTGGATTGGAAGTATCTGAAGCATTTTCACAAATATTTAAACATATTGTACCAAAAAATTACATGTTGATAAAGGAAAAGAATTTTATAATAAAGATTTAAAACAATTACTAAACAAATATAACATAACAATGTATAGCACTGGTACTGATAAAAAGAGTTCTATGATCGAACGTTTTAACCGTACATTAGGTGATAAATTAAAGAAAGTAGGTACTTTATTTAAATAATGTATGGATCTCTGAATTGCCGAAGATTATTAAGACATATAACAATACATACCATAGAACAATAAAAATGAAACCTGTTGAAGTTAATAAGAATAATGAGTATGATTTACTTAATAGTGTTTATAGCTATGATATTTGTAATTCTATACCTAAATTTGAGATAAATGATAGAGTTAGATTATCATCAATGATTGATGTATATAGAAATAAATTAAAAACAAATTGGTCAAAGGAAATATTTACAATTGAAAAAGTTTTTATATCAAATATTGGTTATTATAAAATTTATGATATAGAAGGTACATTTTATGAAGAAGAATTACTGTTATCATTATTATAACTGTATGTATAATGTTTTTTGTATTGTTTAATAGGTAAAATATAAATTTAGATTCATTTAAAAATAGTTTATATTTTTTGTAATTTTAACAGATGTCTAGATTTTTTGTAATTTTTAACATAAAAATATAAGGTCGGTTTTTTTTTAATGTTTATGTTTTTGGTTATTCTAAATGTTGATAAAAAAATAAAAGTGTTCACAAGTGCTGCACTTACTATTAGTATGTATATACATAATCTTATCAGATACTGTAACAAATTATAATATGAATAAAAAGTATACTTAGTAAAATTTTGTATAATCCAAGCCCCAAGAAATAAAAATGAAACAATATAAATAATCTGGTACATCTACATTCGATTTTAAACATTTCATACACTTTATTTTATTTTATCCCCTAATGAACTTTACTGAATTGTGATTTGGACTACAGTCAAATATTATTTTATCATAATTAAATTTATACCACTGACTAAAAATATAATATAATAGCATGTACTTAAAAATATTCAGAAACCTTTATAATTATAAGATTTAAATAAGTATGTATATAAGCTACAATATTTCAATAAAAATTAATTTATACACCTGATATTTTACATCTAATATTGCTAAGTTGATAACTATTGTGAAAACTAGGATATATTTTAATTTATAATAGTATATGTAGTTTTGACAGTTAAAAATTAAAAATGTATGCTTGCTAATATTACTGAAAATACTTAAATATTAGTTAGACAATAAGATTACACATAGTTTTGTATTTTCTAAAAGGAATTAGTTAAGTAGTTCAAATTGAAATTTAAGAATAATATTAAATTTTGAAAGTTTTTTCAATGCAAAGTGAAATTCACTAGATAGGCTTAGTAATTAGTATTTATATCAGTGGGTATTCTAACTTTAAATGTAGGTATATAAAGACATTTTAAGTAACTACATGCATTAAATTGTTTCAATTATTGATGGCACTACAAAATAAAATTGAAAAATTCTTGATCAGTACCCAAAATTATAATATAATTATAATTAAATAATCTTAAAATATAAATTTCTTCACAACTTAAAGTCATTGCATTTTTTAAATAAATTACTATACATTTTTCTACACAACATTATGTATTGTATACTTAAACAAACACTAATGTTAATTTTAAGTCTCAATTTTTCCAGCAGCCAATTAAAGTACCTACTTGGACTTATTAACTTGAAGGTTGTTAATGCTAATTTGTTCAACATTAAATTTATTCATTATTATATTATAATTAATTATTTTGAATTTGCAGAACACTATGCCATGGTAGAGGTTCAATGTTAATTAATTTATAATAATATATCATAAAATGAATCACATTATTACCATTTACCTACCACATCAAATTAACCAAGTTTAAAAATTGTATGAATATGTAATGAATGATGTATTAACAAATTGTATACAATACATTCATGTGTGTATACTATATAGAAAGAAATATAATAGTACTCATAGAAATTAGAATCACAGAGAAGTATGACTCTTTTTTACATCAATTAAAAATTAAATGAATTGAAAGTGCATTAAGTAACACAATTAAAAGATGATTTTTAAGTGATTTCATTAAATTAAAAAGTAATAATTATATTTAAAATGACTACAATTTTCAGTACATAGTGGTTTTTTACGCAAAGTTATAAATTTTAGATTACCTTTAAAATATTTTTACTTGAGATTAACAATAGGTACTTCATCCATTGATAAATTATTGAAAAATATGAATAAAATACAAGTATTTTTGGAATGATAATACAAATGTGTATCTTAATGAATTGCAAATAAAATGCACAAAAACATGAAAATTATGTTTAAATAACTGATTGACTATGGATATACCTAATATTAAATTAAAATATAATACCTATGTTATAAAATAATAAGAAACAAAAAATAATCAAATATATTTCCATATGTTATCAATAAATTATCGTAACTATGACTCGGATAATTGATTTTATGTAGGTACCTATTTAATATTCCTAAATTATATAACTATACATATGTATATAAAATTTAAATAGTAAAATATATGTAAAAGTATTACAATAGTTTCTGAATTCAAAAATACAAAATTGTAAAGTTTATAGAACAATAATACTATCAATAATAGGTACAATGATAACAATTATGGTACTATATTTATTATAATAATGCAATGGGCTATATGTATAATATAATGTACATCTTTAGGTTGAAGTGAAGTATCTACCTATAACATATATTCACTAAAAATTAAACAGCCATGTTTATATTAATGTATACACATGAAAATCAATCGGGTAAATATTTATAAATTAGTATAAAGAACATTTTTGCAAAAATGTAGTATAAACCTTGGCAAATAATTAGTAATTGCATATATTTTAGAACCTTTTGAAACGTGTTCAACACCTGTCATTCAGATAATTTCTTATTCTCTACTTACATACAAATCAGAGCCCTAGTTTTAACCTAAATAATATATGACATAAATTCAGACGCACAGTAATAATTTTAGCACAATAAAAACAGTTTAACACGCATTACATACATTCAAATCATGCAACATCTAACTCCAAACTTCCAAAATTGAATTTCTGACAAATTTGTCTTGTCTCTTGAGCTTGAATAATTCGACAGTTGTGCATTTCAGCATTTGTGCATGATGATATTATTATTATTATTACTTATTAGTAAATAGATTAATTAATATACCTATTATCATTGAGTATAGAATATACTATACTATAATACTATAATATACTATATATACTATACTCAATAACTCAATGCTATTATCTATGGGTTTGAATATGATAGTGATATGGAAAAAGGTATAAGACTATGATAGTATTAGTATCTTTATGAAGGTAAAACGGTAAACACACTACCAACATAAAAATGTATTATTAGAATTGGGGATAACATACAACAGGTATATTATAATCTCTTGTACCTACAACTGGTATGTGGAAGCATTATGACGGAAACATTATGACGTCAGTGGCGTCATTTGTGGGGGGGCAGGGTGGGCATTTGCCCCCCCCCTTACAATTAGCGAGCCGCTTTTAGTCCTGATATAGGCCGCCAGCGGCGCAAGCCTTCAAAAAGTGAGTTAGCCACTGTATGACGTGATAACTGATAAGCGAACCATTAGCTTTAGCTTAGTTACGTCCTGTAGGCAAGCGTCGTGTGGTTAAAAATTAAAAATTAAATTTCTAAAAATTTTGAATAGCTCTCAAGCATAGAGTTTTGCATTAATTAGTGTTGTTCATTCACTAAAATGTATTTAAAAAAATCCTTTACATTATGATTGCAAAAAAAAATATAGGCTTCCGTTTGAATTTTTAAATTTGACCTCTCAAAACCCCACTAAAATTTTTTGAACATTTATTAAATTGTGAAATCATAATAGATGTTTTTAAATAAAAAAACTTTTGTATCATACATTATTCACTATTTTGAATATTTATATGATAAATGGCTGTAACAAAAATTTTGAATCACCCTGTATTTATATATATATATAATAAATACGTATGTATATATATTTATAAATTGTATTAAATAATTGTTTACAAATTTCGATTATTTACCAATTAGGTACTTTTTATTTTGTTTAACACGATTGTTGTTTTAAATTTCTGATAATGATCGAGTTATATATCATCAGTTAATGATCGGAAATATTAAACGAACGAGAGTAAAAATAAATAATAATTTCGATGCCGACGCATAACGGCCAACGGGCGCGTTGACGACTAATGTAATTCGCCGAAAACAAATTATTTGGTTATATTCATAAAACGAATGTGCAAATCAATTCTATTATAACTTGGGATGCGTGTTTCGACTTATTTTAATTTTTATACTGTACAAATGTGCACAGCGATTGTGTGCACTACTGCAACCACCATAATACACGGCGATACCGTCCCGTCGCGGACAACTGCCCAATTGTTTGGCCTTCGAAAAAAAAAACCCAATCCAAATATTATATTATTTTCATAATATTCTGAATTTATATTTTCATATTTTGAAAAATAATCTTAATAACACTACAGGGTACTTGTTTGTTATCGCCCCGCCAATACACCGAATAAAATTTATAGCCCCGCCACTCTTGTTTGTTATCGCCCCTCCAGTACATCGCATACAATTTATCGCTATTGCTAATCGTTTGTGATATATTTTAGAAAATGAGAAAACTAAATTTTATCATTTTTATGATAATTTTCGATTAGTTCGTTACAATAATTTGCAACAAGTGGGATTCAAACATAATACTGTAAACCACACGTATAATTTTGTCGATCCGGACACAGGGGCTCACACCCAACATATTGAGAGGTTGAGGGGTTTTGCTAAATGGGGCAATAAAAATCGTCGTGGGACTAACAGAAATTTTCTAGAATCATATTTGGCAGAGTTTATGTGGAGAACACGTCTCGGAAAACAATACGCATTTGAAATTATCCTCAAAGATATTTCCGAATTCTGGCCTCCATTATAACTATATATTCATAATATATTTTCTACATTTTTCTACATATTTTATATTTTATACATTTTTGAATTTAAATTTTATACTATACATTTATATATTTAACACTATTAAAATAAAATAACATAATATTATACATTGAAATATTTTTTTTTATTTATGGAGGGGCGATAACAAACAAGAGTGGCGGGGCGATAAATTTTATACGGTGTACTGGCGGGGCGATAACAAACAAGTACCCACTACAGGCACTTAATTGTATTATTATGATTTCGTTTTTCAATGTTTCTTGAGTTCGGGTAGGTAGTGCAAGTGCACTTGTACACATATACATATACACGAGCCGTACAAAAGATGCCAGATCGCCGGCGACCGGTACTCGTCCGTCGCGACTTTTCTTCCCGTCCCGCCTAGGCACTTGGACTTGGGGATGGGGGGAAGGGTTGGCGGTGTCGCATCGTTGTCATTCGTGGTGGTGGTTTATAGTAGACAGGTCGCTGCGGTACCTAGGGTTGCCAACCTTTGTAATTTCAAAAACTGGACACCTACTGAAAACATAACCTTATAAATATATTTTTTTTATTGGATTTTACTATATTTCTGATAATACGATATATGAGTTAAAGTATATAAAACTTGTAAATTATTTGAATAATTAATATAATAAATAAAGTTATTGTATATTAATTAAGCGATAATCTTTGTTACGATACAGTGGTTATACACTGAACAGGAACCAGAAAATCTAAACTGTCCAGTCGAAACCTGGACGGTTGGCAACCCTATGCGTACCGTGTCAGATTCGTGAACCGAACGAACGAAATTCTTATTTAAAATATAAAATATGTGATTCATTTATATTATGTTTGTATGGGAAATGTAGAGGTAGGATCGGTTATTTGTAGTAGGGTAGGTTTCAACACAATATGCTCATTGTTCGCCGATGGCCCGGCAGCGTATTTCAGGATACTAACTGATAGTGTCCGAAACTGGTTGGCATATGTAGCGTGTCTGTACACTACAATATTTCACTGATGATTCGCAAATACGCGCCCAGGCATGGGGAACCACTCGTATGACCACAAGCATCAGATTATCGACGTCGGATCGTCGCGCCGCCCCTACCACTGGGCCATAGTCGGTAAGAAACACGGCCAGTTATTAAAACGCACTCAGAACTCTCCGTCATACCACCTCGATAACGAATCGAAAACCCGAGGTATTAAAAATATTTCAGTTATTAGCCGAGGACTTTTAGTGCCTTAACGATACAATCAATACAAATTCAATCACACGACAGCAGTCAACGGAAAGAATAGAGCAGAATAAAATTCATAATATATTAAAGAAAACAATTTTATTCACGGTAAGTACCAAACGTTAATTTATAGAATAATAAGTAATATCGGCTATCGAGAATTTTATAATATCAGGTATGGTAGGACAAACAGCTGATGAGGCCTTAAATATATCTATTAAATTTAAAATCAAATATCCCACATTAAAATAAATAATTTGTTAATAGTTTTCAGATTTATGCCAGACATAAGTCGTTTATAGTATAGTATATAAAATAATAGCGAACAATAAAGCAGTTGATAGATTTGAAATTTTTTACAAAACCCAAAAATTAAACATACCCAACATTATTAATTAAACATGTAAATTGTTATGAATATCATGTCATGTTATTACATAATTAAAACAAAACAATTTTTAATTTAATTTTTGTAAACAGCTGAAATGGTAAAAAGCTAATTGTAGGTATACGCGAAGGATATTTACGTTGTTTAACTGCAGTCTGCAACTAAAATCGATGAATAAAGTATATAAAAACAGAAAATAATATTATTTTTATTAACTTTCAATTTTAATTTTTTACTATAGTATATTTATGCTAATTTATATCAGTATTTTAGTTATATTGTGTATTAAAATATTCATAGCAATCTCATTATTCAAAACATAGAATCATATTATAATAGTTAATAGTATCGATTAATCTATTAATACATTTTATCAGATGAAAATATTCACTAAATTTAATTTAATTAAATACACGAAAGTAATTAATTCTGAATACGACACATAAATAATAGTGAGTAGTGTCTATTATATTAAGATTATTTAAAAAAAAAAACTTCTAACAAATTTAACAAGCTGATATGTTAATGATTAGTTTATGAGAAGTATATGATAATTAGTAAATGTATTTTAACGCAATCAATATTATTTATTTAACGTAATAATACAATAATTTATGTTAAATATTCAAAATTATAGTAATGATCAATAATAATAATACATATTGCTTTGATGATTACAGCTGATAATTATTAGCAGAATGAATTCCTTGACATCTATAAATCTGTTAATCTGTTTGTTGGCATTCTCATCATCATTTTGTAAAGGTATGAATAATAATTTTATTTGTTGTTTTGTACATGTACGTAATTTGAATTTGATAACCTTAGGAAACTGGTACCAAAATATCAAAATCGGTGAATTAGAAAAATATATTGATCATGCCAACAGTTTCGGAAATCATGATCTTGGTCAATATATTGGTATGGATATAGGAAGCCCGCCTCATGGACAACTGATCAATTCTCAGCTTTCCGAAAACGGATATTCAGTTTATTGGAATGCCGAAATTATTGCTAAAGCTTCGGACTACATAATTAGAAGCTACTGCCCTAAGTATAATCACACAATACATATATAAATAATAATTTTTATATGAATAAATTAAAATATCATTTCAGTTACTATGTTGGTAGTCAAGAACAATGTGCCAAAGACATATCGAAAGTGAAACTAGACAAGACTTCCTTGGGTCACAAGTGTTTGGCCATGTATTACAATGAAACTGCGTGTATACGAATGAACATGAACTACCGTAGTCCTGACGGTTCTTGTAACAATTTAAAACATTCCTCTTTAGGAAAGGCAACTACGCCTTATAAACGTTTGCTGTTTCCCGCCTATGCTAATAGCTTATATAGTAATATTCATTAATATTGTTTTACTTATTAAGATTTACATATTATGATGATTTAATTCTAAGATTTTATTAATCGTCTACACAGGTGTTTTGGATCATTATTCTATTCATTCTCCACCCAATGCAAGAAAGCTTAGTGTAGCACTGGTCAACGACGAGAACTCACCAGACGACTTAAAAACGATAACGATGGCGTACTGGACGATTTTTATAGGCCACGATCTGTCACACACAGCAATTTCTGGAATGAGTAAGATTACTATATAACCATATATATTGATTAGTTGTAATTAATGCATGCTTACGTATATTAAATGTATAGTGAAAAGGAACAAATCAGTGAACTGTTGTGATCGTAACGGACTGAATCTATCTCCTCGAGACACTAACGAATTGTGCATGCAAGTAGTGGTAGAGGATGGTGATCCATTTTATAACATGATGAATCTTACGCCAAACACTATAATTCGGTGTATGAACTACGTGCGCTCGGTGCCTGCAGTGCGGTCCGATTGTACTTTTGGTCCCAGGGAACAAGTAAGAATCGTATAAGATAATCCTATAACGATGAATGTATATTATATTATGTTTATTTCAATAACTAAAATTAGGCAAATAATAACTCGTTTGATTAATACATTACTTGTTTTTACATTTTTAATTAAAATAATAAATTTAACAATCTACAAAAATAAATGTGCGGTAGGTATATGGAGTGGTGCACAATTTTATAACATTATTAAATATTCACAACAGACTTTCCGGATTTAAAATAAATCATACAAATTATATTTGTAACCAATTTTTCGCAGATGAATCAAGCTACTCATTATTTAGATGGGTCGATGGTATACGGTTCGTCGGCGAAACGGACGTGGTCGCTGAGGACCAAATCGGATGGGCAATTGTTGACGAACATGGGGTGCTATAACAAAAACCAATGTGACACGTTACAGCCGCAGTATTTGCCACTGGAGGTCGTCGATTCGAACGCGTGCCAGTTTGGCAGTGGCACGTGCTATAAGACTGGCGATACTCGGGCAAACGAGCTGCCCCAAATGGCGGTGATGTACACTTTGTGGATGAGGGAACATAACCGGATGGCCAAACTTCTGTCCCATGTCAACCCGCATTGGGACGACGAACGTATTTTTCAAGAGGCTAGGAAAATTGTGATAGCGTCCATACAGCACATCACGTACGCCGAATGGTTGCCAGCGCTGCTAGGTCAAAACTTTATCAGGCGATCCGGACTTGAACTGTCAACGAATGGGTACAGTAAAGCGTACAACGAGAGCACTGACCCAAGCGTTAGCAACAGCTTCGCGACCGCTATATTACCGTTCGCTAATTCCATGATTAGCGAATCCATTAGGTTTGTGTAAACAGTATTTTATAATATTATTATCAATGTTTTCGTGGTCATGATTTAAAAAATAAATATGAACAAATTTAGTTAATGCTGGATTGGACAAATGTGCCATACTGAGTTTTTTTGCACTTTATCGGCTCACTTATAAAGCCATTATAAAGAACCATATAATTTGTTCATTTTTGAAAGGCAGGGGATTAACGAGTTAATATGTTCAAAGTTTAGTCATTTTAACTTAAATTTGTAGTTCATTGTTAACAAAAAATCGACTTATACTATTTGGAATATTCCCATTTTGTTGATAAATTAATTTTTAAAATGTATAGTATCCAAAGATTGTATTTATGCTGTCGTGAATTGTGATCATTTCAATTTGTATACCTATTTTAATCGTATAAAAAAAAGAATTATACATTCAAACCTACCTATAGCTTTTGTATTATACGTTGTTACATATATAATTCATATACGGTTAACGCTGTTATTAAAAATTGGTAGCAAACTAGAAATTTTGAATACCCTAGTCATTAAATACAAATCTAATATAATATATAAAATGTTATAGATTCTGAACTATAATTTTTTTTTTTACCAATGCATATTCGTAGTGTTAGTTTCGCGTAAATATTTATTAATCTACATAATGAATTCATATGAACTCCATACAGTGTAATCATATTTCAATGCGTGTTTTTAAAATAATTTTATAACAATAGATTATTATCTTGAAAACTAGGCCGTTATACAATATATTAACTTATCGTTGTAATGTATGCAGAGGTACGATTTGCAAATGCTTGAAAAATTATCAGTTCGTTCTTTCTAAATATTATAAAATGACTCAAGATGCCATATAGGTGAATTAGATATATTTGAGATAGGTAAACTCAAACCATTTCTCTTACCATTTAAGAAGTTGTTTAAATATATTCCCAATCATAGGTACTTCATAAACAATATTGATTTAAATTTTATTGGCAAATGCCTATGACACTAAGATTGCACAAACCTGAAATTTGATTATAAATAATATAACAATATACTGAGATTTCGATTGATGTGTATTTGACATTTGTGCGAAAAAATAATCATCAAATTTATTAATTTTGATTGATATTGTTGTTTAGTTTGTATACGGAAGATCGAGAGTTCAACGGAAGTATTTCGCTAAAGGAACATTACAACCGACCGACTGATTTAGTATTGAATTATATAGATCAACTTGTCAGAGGGCTATCTACACAGAAGACACAAAAAGTCGATATGCTATTTACAAAAACGGTCGGTATTTAAAATACGATCAAAATAATGTAATTTCGTTTTTGTTTTTGTTTTTACACACAAATGATGGAGATGTACATATTATAATAGATTGTATTCAAAATATTTACCTACCTTATGTATAATATTATGTTTAAATATTTTTTTTAGCTTACGAATTACTTATACACTGTTCATCCAGAAAATTTGTTTGGGATGGATATTGTCAGCTTAGATTTGCAACGAAACCGCGATCACGGTATTCCAAGTTATACGAACTATAGAGAATATTGTGGACTAAAAGCAATAAGAGATGCACAAGATTTAGCCAAGATCATGGTGGACGGTGTAAGTTCAACCGTATTTGAAATATGTAATCGTCATATACCTCTTACTTTATTCCTGTATATTATGTATAGGCATCTGAAAAGTTATTGAAACAATACAAACATTGGACAAAAATAGAGCTATTGGTCGGTGCATTATTCGAGAAACACGAAGACGACGCAATGGTTGGTCCAACGATGAGGTGTATCATCAGAGAACAGTTCGTACGGACTAGAACTGCAGATAGACATTTTTACGATTTACCAAAAGTATTCAACGAATGTTAGTACACATTTGAAACATTTTGAATGAATGATTTTTATCTAAACAATTTTTTTTTTTTAATTCAAGATCAACTGACAGAAATCAGAAAAGTGACGCTTGCCAGAGTCTTTTGCGATAACAGCAATAATGTCACAACAATGCAGAAACAGGTATTTTTAGTACCCACAATGGATGATTTTATACATTGTGATTCCCAATTAATTCCGAAGATCAACATCAATCACTGGTCAGAAACAGTCGATACATTTTGAAAATTATATCAAACAAAATATTTATTTTAAGTGTTTAATGTCAATAAAACAACAGTAATAGTTTATAATAATTAAAAGTTTCTTTAATTTAATAATCAATCAGCATAATTTCAAAATTAGTTGAACCTTTTTGCATTTTACCTATACAGATCTATAGGTACAATGTTTACAAATCAATTTTTTAGACACTGAGCGATAATAATTTAATTTACACAATATATTAATTATATTAGGTATATAATTTAATTTACAATTTAAAAACAATATATATATATATAATATGTACCGCCTGATTTGCAGAAATAGTTAATAATTATTATTTACAAAACTCTCATTAATTAGGATTTTTTTTTTTTTACTTCTCTCGTTACTTTGAACTACTCATTAATTCGAACTCTCGGTACGGTAATATGAAGTTTTTCAACAGTCCCGTCAACTTCGAATCATCAATAGTCGATTGTATGATAATGTGTAGTTACCAATTTATTGAAATTTTATATTTATTGTCGCCTGTGGTGTAGTTATAACTGCTACCTAAATTTCATATTTATTGATTTCATATATGAATTCATTAAACAGAAGATAATGATTTTTGTTTAAATAGATTTTGATGTGATTTCAACACATATACCACAAGTTACAAATTATTAACTAAATATATATGTGTTACCTACGTTAAACGTACGAATATCGGTTAACCTATGATTTAACGGTAAATCCCAGGTTTCACCGACTACTGTTAATTAATGTCCGAAATCCATTGATTTCGGTAAAACCTAGGAAACACAAAATTATTTGGTCCAACCACAAATAATTTGTATAGTTTTGATTTTTACAAATGTAATTTGGTAAATCTTAAGATAATCGATCATTGTTAGTAAAAGTACGGCATTTTTTATTAATAATTATTATTGTTGAAGTATATTAAGTACCTACTACATCAAAGACTACCTAGTATAATATATTATTAGATACACACATTTATAGTATTGCTATATATTATTACAACAAATTTATATTATTATTACATATTACCTACTGCTGTGTTAGTATATTAGATACGGTTATTAAAATGATCAAGTGGTTTAATTGATTGGCTGTATTCTTGTTTTTACGTGAGGTGCATCGTAGTCTGCAGACTATATTTTTTTTTATACGCGCCACTGCATCTGAAAACTCATTTTCATTCTATATAGGTTATATTGTCGTTGATTCTCGTATATATTAATTTTACATGTGTTTTGCGTGTTTCTTAAGGGATATGGATCAATATGTAATATTTTGCAGTTTATAGAGCCTATAATACAGACTATAGACGATGTTTTATTATTGAATTCACATTCTAAAGTTCTGGTACTCGATACACTATACAGCAGAGTGAATTCTTCGGTTATGTCTTTTGTATGTCCCGTTTACTCACATTAGAGCTTTCTGAATTCTGAACTATAATCAATATTATATATATATATATATTTATAAATTGTATTAAATAATTGTTTACAAATTTCGATTATTTACCAATTAAGTACTTTTTATTTTGTTTAACACGATTGTTGTTTTAAATTTCTGATAATGATCGAGTTATATATCATCAGTTGATGATCGGAAATATTAAACGAACGAGAGTAAAAATAAATAATAATTTCGATGCCGACGCATAACGGCCAACGGGCGCGTTGACGACTAATGTAATTCGCCGAAAACAAATTATTTGGTTATATTCATAAAACGAATGTGCAAATCAATTCGATTATAACTTGGGATGCGTGTTTCGACTTATTTTAATTTTTATACTGTACAAATGTGCACAGCGATTGTGTGCACTACTGCAACCACCATAATACACGGCGATACCGTCCCGTCGCGGACAACTGCCCAATTGTTTGGCCTTCGAAAAAAAAAACCCAATCCAAATATTATATTATTTTCATAATATTCTGAATTTATATTTTCATATTTTGAAAAATAATCTTAATAACACTACAGGCACTTAATTGTATTATTATGATTTCGTTTTTCAATGTTTCTTGTGTTCGGGTAGGTAGTGCAAGTGCACTTGTACACATATACATATACACGAGCCGTACAAAAGATGCCAGATCGCCGGCGACCGGTACTCGTCCGTCGCGACTTTTCTTCCCGTCCCGCCTAGGCACTTGGACTTGGGGATGGGGGGAAGGGTTGGCGGTGTCGCATCGTTGTCATTCGTGGTGGTGGTTTATAGTAGACAGGTCGCTGCGGTACCTAGGGTTGCCAACCTTTGTAATTTCAAAAACTGGACACCTACTGAAAACATAACCTTATAAATATATTTTTTTTATTGGATTTTACTATATTTCTGATAATACGATATATAAGTTAAAGTATATAAAACTTGTAAATTACTTGAATAATTAATATAATAAATAAAGTTATTGTATATTAATTAAGCGATAATCTTTGTTACGATACAGTGGTTATACACTGAACAGGAACCAGAAAATCTAAACTGTCCAGTCGAAACCTGGACGGTTGGCAACCCTATGCGTACCGTGTCAGATTCGTGAACCGAACGAACGAAATTCTTATTTAAAATATAAAATATGTGATTCATTTATATTATGTTTGTATGGGAAATGTAGAGGTAGGATCGGTTATTTGTAGTAGGGTAGGTTTCAACACAATATGCTCATTGTTCGCCGATGGCCCGGCAGCGTATTTCAGGATACTAACTGATAGTGTCCGAAACTGGTTGGCATATGTAGCGTGTCTGTACACTACAATATTTCACTGATGATTCGCAAATACGCGCCCAGGCATGGGGAACCACTCGTATGACCACAAGAATCAGATTATCGACGTCGGATCGTCGCGCCGCCCCTACCACTGGGCCATAGTCGGTAAGAAACACGGCCAGTTATTAAAACGCACTCAGAACTCTCCGTCATACCACCTCGATAACGAATCGAAAACCCGAGGTATTAAAAATATTTCAGTTATTAGCCGAGGACTTTTAGTGCCTTAACGATACAATCAATACAAATTCAATCACACGACAGCAGTCAACGGAAAGAATAGAGCAGAATAAAATTCATAATATATTAAAGAAAACAATTTTATTCACGGTAAGTACCAAACGTTAATTTATAGAATAATAAGTAATATCGGCTATCGAGAATTTTATAATATCAGGTATGGTAGGACAAACAGCTGATGAGGCCTTAAATATATCTATTAAATTTAAAATCAAATATCCCACATTAAAATAAATAATTTGTTAATAGTTTTCAGATTTATGCCAGACATAAGTCGTTTATAGTATAGTATATAAAATAATAGCGAACAATAAAGCAGTTGATAGATTTGAAATTTTTTACAAAACCCAAAAATTAAACATACCCAACATTATTAATTAAACATGTAAATTGTTATGAATATCATGTCATGTTATTACATAATTAAAACAAAACAATTTTTAATTTAATTTTTGTAAACAGCTGAAATGGTAAAAAGCTAATTGTAGGTATACGCGAAGGATATTTACGTTGTTTAACTGCAGTCTGCAACTAAAATCGATGAATAAAGTATATAAAAACAGAAAATAATATTATTTTTATTAACTTTCAATTTTAATTTTTTACTATAGTATATTTATGCTAATTTATATCAGTATTTTAGTTATATTGTGTATTAAAATATTCATAGCAATCTCATTATTCAAAACATAGAATCATATTATAATAGTTAATAGTATCGATTAATCTATTAATACATTTTATCAGATGAAAATATTCACTAAATTTAATTTAATTAAATACACGAAAGTAATTAATTCTGAATACGACACATAAATAATAGTGAGTAGTGTCTATTATATTAAGATTATTTAAAAAAAAAAACTTCTAACAAATTTAACAAGCTGATATGTTAGTGATTAGTTTATGAGAAGTATATGATAATTAGTAAATGTATTTTAACGCAATCAATATTATTTATTTAACGTAATAATACAATAATTTATGTTAAATATTCAAAATTATAGTAATGATCAATAATAATAATACATATTGCTTTGATGATTACAGCTGATAATTATTAGCAGAATGAATTCCTTGACATCTATAAATCTGTTAATCTGTTTGTTGGCATTCTCATCATCATTTTGTAAAGGTATGAATAATAATTTTATTTGTTGTTTTGTACATGTACGTAATTTGAATTTGATAACCTTAGGAAACTGGTACCAAAATATCAAAATCGGTGAATTAGAAAAATATATTGATCATGCCAACAGTTTCGGAAATCATGATCTTGGTCAATATATTGGTATGGATATAGGAAGCCCGCCTCATGGACAACTGATCAATTCTCAGCTTTCCGAAAACGGATATTCAGTTTATTGGAATGCCGAAATTATTGCTAAAGCTTCGGACTACATAATTAGAAGCTACTGCCCTAAGTATAATCACACAATACATATATAAATAATAATTTTTATATGAATAAATTAAAATATCATTTCAGTTACTATGTTGGTAGTCAAGAACAATGTGCCAAAGACATATCGAAAGTGAAACTAGACAAGACTTCCTTGGGTCACAAGTGTTTGGCCATGTATTACAATGAAACTGCGTGTATACGAATGAACATGAACTACCGTAGTCCTGACGGTTCTTGTAACAATTTAAAACATTCCTCTTTAGGAAAGGCAACTACGCCTTATAAACGTTTGCTGTTTCCCGCCTATGCTAATAGCTTATATAGTAATATTCATTAATATTGTTTTACTTATTAAGATTTACATATTATGATGATTTAATTCTAAGATTTTATTAATCGTCTACACAGGTGTTTTGGATCATTATTCTATTCATTCTCCACCCAATGCAAGAAAGCTTAGTGTAGCACTGGTCAACGACGAGAACTCACCAGACGACTTAAAAACGATAACGATGGCGTACTGGACGATTTTTATAGGCCACGATCTGTCACACACAGCAATTTCTGGAATGAGTAAGATTACTATATAACCATATATATTGATTAGTTGTAATTAATGCATGCTTACGTATATTAAATGTATAGTGAAAAGGAACAAATCAGTGAACTGTTGTGATCGTAACGGACTGAATCTATCTCCTCGAGACACTAACGAATTGTGCATGCAAGTAGTGGTAGAGGATGGTGATCCATTTTATAACATGATGAATCTTACGCCAAACACTATAATTCGGTGTATGAACTACGTGCGCTCGGTGCCTGCAGTGCGGTCCGATTGTACTTTTGGTCCCAGGGAACAAGTAAGAATCGTATAAGATAATCCTATAACGATGAATGTATATTATATTATGTTTATTTCAATAACTAAAATTAGGCAAATAATAACTCGTTTGATTAATACATTACTTGTTTTTACATTTTTAATTAAAATAATAAATTTAACAATCTACAAAAATAAATGTGCGGTAGGTATATGGAGTGGTGCACAATTTTATAACATTATTAAATATTCACAACAGACTTTCCGGATTTAAAATAAATCATACAAATTATATTTGTAACCAATTTTTCGCAGATGAATCAAGCTACTCATTATTTAGATGGGTCGATGGTATACGGTTCGTCGGCGAAACGGACGTGGTCGCTGAGGACCAAATCGGATGGGCAATTGTTGACGAACATGGGGTGCTATAACAAAAACCAATGTGACACGTTACAGCCGCAGTATTTGCCACTGGAGGTCGTCGATTCGAACGCGTGCCAGTTTGGCAGTGGCACGTGCTATAAGACTGGCGATACTCGGGCAAACGAGCTGCCCCAAATGGCGGTGATGTACACTTTGTGGATGAGGGAACATAACCGGATGGCCAAACTTCTGTCCCATGTCAACCCGCATTGGGACGACGAACGTATTTTTCAAGAGGCTAGGAAAATTGTGATAGCGTCCATACAGCACATCACGTACGCCGAATGGTTGCCAGCGCTGCTAGGTCAAAACTTTATCAGGCGATCCGGACTTGAACTGTCAACGAATGGGTACAGTAAAGCGTACAACGAGAGCACTGACCCAAGCGTTAGCAACAGCTTCGCGACCGCTATATTACCGTTCGCTAATTCCATGATTAGCGAATCCATTAGGTTTGTGTAAACAGTATTTTATAATATTATTATCAATGTTTTCGTGGTCATGATTTAAAAAATAAATATGAACAAATTTAGTTAATGCTGGATTGGACAAATGTGCCATACTGAGTTTTTTTGCACTTTATCGGCTCACTTATAAAGCCATTATAAAGAACCATATAATTTGTTCATTTTTGAAAGGCAGGGGATTAACGAGTTAATATGTTCAAAGTTTAGTCATTTTAACTTAAATTTGTAGTTCATTGTTAACAAAAAATCGACTTATACTATTTGGAATATTCCCATTTTGTTGATAAATTAATTTTTAAAATGTATAGTATCCAAAGATTGTATTTATGCTGTCGTGAATTGTGATCATTTCAATTTGTATACCTATTTTAATCGTATAAAAAAAAGAATTATACATTCAAACCTACCTATAGCTTTTGTATTATACGTTGTTACATATATAATTCATATACGGTTAACGCTGTTATTAAAAATTGGTAGCAAACTTGAAATTTTGAATACCCTAGTCATTAAATACAAATCTAATATAATATATAAAATGTTATAGATTCTGAACTATAATTTTTTTTTTTTTACCAATGCATATTCGTAGTGTTAGTTTCGCGTAAATATTTATTAATCTACATAATGAATTCATATGAACTCCATACAGTGTAATCATATTTCAATGCGTGTTTTTAAAATAATTTTATAACAATAGATTATTATCTTGAAAACTAGGCCGTTATACAATATATTAACTTATCGTTGTAATGTATGCAGAGGTACGATTTGCAAATGCTTGAAAATTTATCAGTTCGTTCTTTCTAAATATTATAAAATGACTCAAGATGCCATATAGGTGAATTAGATATATTTGAGATAGGTAAACTCAAACCATTTCTCTTACCATTTAAGAAGTTGTTTAAATATATTCCCAATCATAGGTACTTCATAAACAATATTGATTTAAATTTTATTGGCAAATGCCTGTGACACTAAGATTGCACAAACCTGAAATTTGATTATAAATAATATAACAATATACTGAGATTTCGATTGATGTGTATTTGACATTTGTGCGAAAAAATAATCATCAAATTTATTAATTTTGATTGATATTGTTGTTTAGTTTGTATACGGAAGATCGAGAGTTCAACGGAAGTATTTCGCTAAAGGAACATTACAACCGACCGACTGATTTAGTATTGAATTATATAGATCAACTTGTCAGAGGGCTATCTACACAGAAGACACAAAAAGTCGATATGCTATTTACAAAAACGGTCGGTATTTAAAATACGATCAAAATAATGTAATTTCGTTTTTGTTTTTGTTTTTACACACAAATGATGGAGATGTACATATTATAATAGATTGTATTCAAAATATTTACCTACCTTATGTATAATATTATGTTTAAATATTTTTTTTAGCTTACGAATTACTTATACACTGTTCATCCAGAAAATTTGTTTGGGATGGATATTGTCAGCTTAGATTTGCAACGAAACCGCGATCACGGTATTCCAAGTTATACGAACTATAGAGAATATTGTGGACTAAAAGCAATAAGAGATGCACAAGATTTAGCCAAGATCATGGTGGACGGTGTAAGTTCAACCGTATTTGAAATATGTAATCGTCATATACCTCTTACTTTATTCCTGTATATTATGTATAGGCATCTGAAAAGTTATTGAAACAATACAAACATTGGACAAAAATAGAGCTATTGGTCGGTGCATTATTCGAGAAACACGAAGACGACGCAATGGTTGGTCCAACGATGAGGTGTATCATCAGAGAACAGTTCGTACGGACTAGAACTGCAGATAGACATTTTTACGATTTACCAAAAGTATTCAACGAATGTTAGTACACATTTGAAACATTTTGAATGAATGATTTTTATCTAAACAATTTTTTTTTTTTAATTCAAGATCAACTGACAGAAATCAGAAAAGTGACGCTTGCCAGAGTCTTTTGCGATAACAGCAATAATGTCACAACAATGCAGAAACAGGTATTTTTAGTACCCACAATGGATGATTTTATACATTGTGATTCCCAATTAATTCCGAAGATCAACATCAATCACTGGTCAGAAACAGTCGATACATTTTGAAAATTATATCAAACAAAATATTTATTTTAAGTGTTTAATGTCAATAAAACAACAGTAATAGTTTATAATAATTAAAAGTTTCTTTAATTTAATAATCAATCAGCATAATTTCAAAATTAGTTGAACCTTTTTGCATTTTACCTATACAGATCTATAGGTACAATGTTTACAAATCAATTTTTTAGACACTGAGCGATAATAATTTAATTTACACAATATATTAATTATATTAGGTATATAATTTAATTTACAATTTAAAAACAATATATATATATATAATATGTACCGCCTGATTTGCAGAAATAGTTAATAATTATTATTTACAAAACTCTCATTAATTAGGATTTTTTTTTTTTACTTCTCTCGTTACTTTGAACTACTCATTAATTCGAACTCTCGGTACGGTAATATGAAGTTTTTCAACAGTCCCGTCAACTTCGAATCATCAATAGTCGATTGTATGATAATGTGTAGTTACCAATTTATTGAAATTTTATATTTATTGTCGCCTGTGGTGTAGTTATAACTGCTACCTAAATTTCATATTTATTGATTTCATATATGAATTCATTAAACAGAAGATAATGATTTTTGTTTAAATAGATTTTGATGTGATTTCAACACATATACCACAAGTTACAAATTATTAACTAAATATATATGTGTTACCTACGTTAAACGTACGAATATCGGTTAACCTATGATTTAACGGTAAATCCCAGGTTTCACCGACTACTGTTAATTAATGTCCGAAATCCATTGATTTCGGTAAAACCTAGGAAACACAAAATTATTTGGTCCAACCACAAATAATTTGTATAGTTTTGATTTTTACAAATGTAATTTGGTAAATCTTAAGATAATCGATCATTGTTAGTAAAAGTACGGCATTTTTTATTAATAATTATTATTGTTGAAGTATATTAAGTACCTACTACATCAAAGACTACCTAGTATAATATATTATTAGATACACACATTTATAGTATTGCTATATATTATTACAACAAATTTATATTATTATTACATATTACCTACTGCTGTGTTAGTATATTAGATACGGTTATTAAAATGATCAAGTGGTTTAATTGATTGGCTGTATTCTTGTTTTTACGTGAGGTGCATCGTAGTCTGCAGACTATATTTTTTTTTATACGCGCCACTGCATCTGAAAACTCATTTTCATTCTATATAGGTTATATTGTCGTTGATTCTCGTATATATTAATTTTACATGTGTTTTGCGTGTTTCTTAAGGGATATGGATCAATATGTAATATTTTGCAGTTTATAGAGCCTATAATACAGACTATAGACGATGTTTTATTATTGAATTCACATTCTAAAGTTCTGGTACTCGATACACTATACAGCAGAGTGAATTCTTCGGTTATGTCTTTTGTATGTCCCGTTTACTCACATTAGAGCTTTCTGAATTCTGAACTATAATCAATATTATATATATATATATATTTATAAATTGTATTAAATAATTGTTTACAAATTTCGATTATTTACCAATTAAGTACTTTTTATTTTGTTTAACACGATTGTTGTTTTAAATTTCTGATAATGATCGAGTTATATATCATCAGTTGATGATCGGAAATATTAAACGAACGAGAGTAAAAATAAATAATAATTTCGATGCCGACGCATAACGGCCAACGGGCGCGTTGACGACTAATGTAATTCGCCGAAAACAAATTATTTGGTTATATTCATAAAACGAATGTGCAAATCAATTCGATTATAACTTGGGATGCGTGTTTCGACTTATTTTAATTTTTATACTGTACAAATGTGCACAGCGATTGTGTGCACTACTGCAACCACCATAATACACGGCGATACCGTCCCGTCGCGGACAACTGCCCAATTGTTTGGCCTTCGAAAAAAAAAACCCAATCCAAATATTATATTATTTTCATAATATTCTGAATTTATATTTTCATATTTTGAAAAATAATCTTAATAACACTACAGGCACTTAATTGTATTATTATGATTTCGTTTTTCAATGTTTCTTGTGTTCGGGTAGGTAGTGCAAGTGCACTTGTACACATATACATATACACGAGCCGTACAAAAGATGCCAGATCGCCGGCGACCGGTACTCGTCCGTCGCGACTTTTCTTCCCGTCCCGCCTAGGCACTTGGACTTGGGGATGGGGGGAAGGGTTGGCGGTGTCGCATCGTTGTCATTCGTGGTGGTGGTTTATAGTAGACAGGTCGCTGCGGTACCTAGGGTTGCCAACCTTTGTAATTTCAAAAACTGGACACCTACTGAAAACATAACCTTATAAATATATTTTTTTTATTGGATTTTACTATATTTCTGATAATACGATATATAAGTTAAAGTATATAAAACTTGTAAATTACTTGAATAATTAATATAATAAATAAAGTTATTGTATATTAATTAAGCGATAATCTTTGTTACGATACAGTGGTTATACACTGAACAGGAACCAGAAAATCTAAACTGTCCAGTCGAAACCTGGACGGTTGGCAACCCTATGCGTACCGTGTCAGATTCGTGAACCGAACGAACGAAATTCTTATTTAAAATATAAAATATGTGATTCATTTATATTATGTTTGTATGGGAAATGTAGAGGTAGGATCGGTTATTTGTAGTAGGGTAGGTTTCAACACAATATGCTCATTGTTCGCCGATGGCCCGGCAGCGTATTTCAGGATACTAACTGATAGTGTCCGAAACTGGTTGGCATATGTAGCGTGTCTGTACACTACAATATTTCACTGATGATTCGCAAATACGCGCCCAGGCATGGGGAACCACTCGTATGACCACAAGCATCAGATTATCGACGTCGGATCGTCGCGCCGCCCCTACCACTGGGCCATAGTCGGTAAGAAACACGGCCAGTTATTAAAACGCACTCAGAACTCTCCGTCATACCACCTCGATAACGAATCGAAAACCCGAGGTATTAAAAATATTTCAGTTATTAGCCGAGGACTTTTAGTGCCTTAACGATACAATCAATACAAATTCAATCACACGACAGCAGTCAACGGAAAGAATAGAGCAGAATAAAATTCATAATATATTAAAGAAAACAATTTTATTCACGGTAAGTACCAAACGTTAATTTATAGAATAATAAGTAATATCGGCTATCGAGAATTTTATAATATCAGGTATGGTAGGACAAACAGCTGATGAGGCCTTAAATATATCTATTAAATTTAAAATCAAATATCCCACATTAAAATAAATAATTTGTTAATAGTTTTCAGATTTATGCCAGACATAAGTCGTTTATAGTATAGTATATAAAATAATAGCGAACAATAAAGCAGTTGATAGATTTGAAATTTTTTACAAAACCCAAAAATTAAACATACCCAACATTATTAATTAAACATGTAAATTGTTATGAATATCATGTCATGTTATTACATAATTAAAACAAAACAATTTTTAATTTAATTTTTGTAAACAGCTGAAATGGTAAAAAGCTAATTGTAGGTATACGCGAAGGATATTTACGTTGTTTAACTGCAGTCTGCAACTAAAATCGATGAATAAAGTATATAAAAACAGAAAATAATATTATTTTTATTAACTTTCAATTTTAATTTTTTACTATAGTATATTTATGCTAATTTATATCAGTATTTTAGTTATATTGTGTATTAAAATATTCATAGCAATCTCATTATTCAAAACATAGAATCATATTATAATAGTTAATAGTATCGATTAATCTATTAATACATTTTATCAGATGAAAATATTCACTAAATTTAATTTAATTAAATACACGAAAGTAATTAATTCTGAATACGACACATAAATAATAGTGAGTAGTGTCTATTATATTAAGATTATTTAAAAAAAAAAACTTCTAACAAATTTAACAAGCTGATATGTTAGTGATTAGTTTATGAGAAGTATATGATAATTAGTAAATGTATTTTAACGCAATCAATATTATTTATTTAACGTAATAATACAATAATTTATGTTAAATATTCAAAATTATAGTAATGATCAATAATAATAATACATATTGCTTTGATGATTACAGCTGATAATTATTAGCAGAATGAATTCCTTGACATCTATAAATCTGTTAATCTGTTTGTTGGCATTCTCATCATCATTTTGTAAAGGTATGAATAATAATTTTATTTGTTGTTTTGTACATGTACGTAATTTGAATTTGATAACCTTAGGAAACTGGTACCAAAATATCAAAATCGGTGAATTAGAAAAATATATTGATCATGCCAACAGTTTCGGAAATCATGATCTTGGTCAATATATTGGTATGGATATAGGAAGCCCGCCTCATGGACAACTGATCAATTCTCAGCTTTCCGAAAACGGATATTCAGTTTATTGGAATGCCGAAATTATTGCTAAAGCTTCGGACTACATAATTAGAAGCTACTGCCCTAAGTATAATCACACAATACATATATAAATAATAATTTTTATATGAATAAATTAAAATATCATTTCAGTTACTATGTTGGTAGTCAAGAACAATGTGCCAAAGACATATCGAAAGTGAAACTAGACAAGACTTCCTTGGGTCACAAGTGTTTGGCCATGTATTACAATGAAACTGCGTGTATACGAATGAACATGAACTACCGTAGTCCTGACGGTTCTTGTAACAATTTAAAACATTCCTCTTTAGGAAAGGCAACTACGCCTTATAAACGTTTGCTGTTTCCCGCCTATGCTAATAGCTTATATAGTAATATTCATTAATATTGTTTTACTTATTAAGATTTACATATTATGATGATTTAATTCTAAGATTTTATTAATCGTCTACACAGGTGTTTTGGATCATTATTCTATTCATTCTCCACCCAATGCAAGAAAGCTTAGTGTAGCACTGGTCAACGACGAGAACTCACCAGACGACTTAAAAACGATAACGATGGCGTACTGGACGATTTTTATAGGCCACGATCTGTCACACACAGCAATTTCTGGAATGAGTAAGATTACTATATAATCATATATATTGATTAGTTGTAATTAATGCATGCTTACGTATATTAAATGTATAGTGAAAAGGAACAAATCAGTGAACTGTTGTGATCGTAACGGACTGAATCTATCTCCTCGAGACACTAACGAATTGTGCATGCAAGTAGTGGTAGAGGATGGTGATCCATTTTATAACATGATGAATCTTACGCCAAACACTATAATTCGGTGTATGAACTACGTGCGCTCGGTGCCTGCAGTGCGGTCCGATTGTACTTTTGGTCCCAGGGAACAAGTAAGAATCGTATAAGATAATCCTATAACGATGAATGTATATTATATTATGTTTATTTCAATAACTAAAATTAGGCAAATAATAACTCGTTTGATTAATACATTACTTGTTTTTACATTTTTAATTAAAATAATAAATTTAAAAATCTACAAAAATAAATGTGCGGTAGGTATATGGAGTGGTGCACAATTTTATAACATTATTAAATATTCACAACAGACTTTCCGGATTTAAAATAAATCATACAAATTATATTTGTAACCAATTTTTCGCAGATGAATCAAGCTACTCATTATTTAGATGGGTCGATGGTATACGGTTCGTCGGCGAAACGGACGTGGTCGCTGAGGACCAAATCGGATGGGCAATTGTTGACGAACATGGGGTGCTATAACAAAAACCAATGTGACACGTTACAGCCGCAGTATTTGCCACTGGAGGTCGTCGATTCGAACGCGTGCCAGTTTGGCAGTGGCACGTGCTATAAGACTGGCGATACTCGGGCAAACGAGCTGCCCCAAATGGCGGTGATGTACACTTTGTGGATGAGGGAACATAACCGGATGGCCAAACTTCTGTCCCATGTCAACCCGCATTGGGACGACGAACGTATTTTTCAAGAGGCTAGGAAAATTGTGATAGCGTCCATACAGCACATCACGTACGCCGAATGGTTGCCAGCGCTGCTAGGTCAAAACTTTATCAGGCGATCCGGACTTGAACTGTCAACGAATGGGTACAGTAAAGCGTACAACGAGAGCACTGACCCAAGCGTTAGCAACAGCTTCGCGACCGCTATATTACCGTTCGCTAATTCCATGATTAGCGAATCCATTAGGTTTGTGTAAACAGTATTTTATAATATTATTATCAATGTTTTCGTGGTCATGATTTAAAAAATAAATATGAACAAATTTAGTTAATGCTGGATTGGACAAATGTGCCATACTGAGTTTTTTTGCACTTTATCGGCTCACTTATAAAGCCATTATAAAGAACCATATAATTTGTTCATTTTTGAAAGGCAGGGGATTAACGAGTTAATATGTTCAAAGTTTAGTCATTTTAACTTAAATTTGTAGTTCATTGTTAACAAAAAATCGACTTATACTATTTGGAATATTCCCATTTTGTTGATAAATTAATTTTTAAAATGTATAGTATCCAAAGATTGTATTTATGCTGTCGTGAATTGTGATCATTTCAATTTGTATACCTATTTTAATCGTATAAAAAAAAGAATTATACATTCAAACCTACCTATAGCTTTTGTATTATACGTTGTTACATATATAATTCATATACGGTTAACGCTGTTATTAAAAATTGGTAGCAAACTAGAAATTTTGAATACCCTAGTCATTAAATACAAATCTAATATAATATATAAAATGTTATAGATTCTGAACTATAATTTTTTTTTTTTACCAATGCATATTCGTAGTGTTAGTTTCGCGTAAATATTTATTAATCTACATAATGAATTCATATGAACTCCATACAGTGTAATCATATTTCAATGCGTGTTTTTAAAATAATTTTATAACAATAGATTATTATCTTGAAAACTAGGCCGTTATACAATATATTAACTTATCGTTGTAATGTATGCAGAGGTACGATTTGCAAATGCTTGAAAATTTATCAGTTCGTTCTTTCTAAATATTATAAAATGACTCAAGATGCCATATAGGTGAATTAGATATATTTGAGATAGGTAAACTCAAACCATTTCTCTTACCATTTAAGAAGTTGTTTAAATATATTCCCAATCATAGGTACTTCATAAACAATATTGATTTAAATTTTATTGGCAAATGCCTGTGACACTAAGATTGCACAAACCTGAAATTTGATTATAAATAATATAACAATATACTGAGATTTCGATTGATGTGTATTTGACATTTGTGCGAAAAAATAATCATCAAATTTATTAATTTTGATTGATATTGTTGTTTAGTTTGTATACGGAAGATCGAGAGTTCAACGGAAGTATTTCGCTAAAGGAACATTACAACCGACCGACTGATTTAGTATTGAATTATATAGATCAACTTGTCAGAGGGCTATCTACACAGAAGACACAAAAAGTCGATATGCTATTTACAAAAACGGTCGGTATTTAAAATACGATCAAAATAATGTAATTTCGTTTTTGTTTTTGTTTTTACACACAAATGATGGAGATGTACATATTATAATAGATTGTATTCAAAATATTTACCTACCTTATGTATAATATTATGTTTAAATATTTTTTTTAGCTTACGAATTACTTATACACTGTTCATCCAGAAAATTTGTTTGGGATGGATATTGTCAGCTTAGATTTGCAACGAAACCGCGATCACGGTATTCCAAGTTATACGAACTATAGAGAATATTGTGGACTAAAAGCAATAAGAGATGCACAAGATTTAGCCAAGATCATGGTGGACGGTGTAAGTTCAACCGTATTTGAAATATGTAATCGTCATATACCTCTTACTTTATTCCTGTATATTATGTATAGGCATCTGAAAAGTTATTGAAACAATACAAACATTGGACAAAAATAGAGCTATTGGTCGGTGCATTATTCGAGAAACACGAAGACGACGCAATGGTTGGTCCAACGATGAGGTGTATCATCAGAGAACAGTTCGTACGGACTAGAACTGCAGATAGACATTTTTACGATTTACCAAAAGTATTCAACGAATGTTAGTACACATTTGAAACATTTTGAATGAATGATTTTTATCTAAACAATTTTTTTTTTTTAATTCAAGATCAACTGACAGAAATCAGAAAAGTGACGCTTGCCAGAGTCTTTTGCGATAACAGCAATAATGTCACAACAATGCAGAAACAGGTATTTTTAGTACCCACAATGGATGATTTTATACATTGTGATTCCCAATTAATTCCGAAGATCAACATCAATCACTGGTCAGAAACAGTCGATACATTTTGAAAATTATATCAAACAAAATATTTATTTTAAGTGTTTAATGTCAATAAAACAACAGTAATAGTTTATAATAATTAAAAGTTTCTTTAATTTAATAATCAATCAGCATAATTTCAAAATTAGTTGAACCTTTTTGCATTTTACCTATACAGATCTATAGGTACAATGTTTACAAATCAATTTTTTAGACACTGAGCGATAATAATTTAATTTACACAATATATTAATTATATTAGGTATATAATTTAATTTACAATTTAAAAACAATATATATATATATATAATATGTACCGCCTGATTTGCAGAAATAGTTAATAATTATTATTTACAAAACTCTCATTAATTAGAATTTTTTTTTTTTACTTCTCTCGTTACTTTGAACTACTCATTAATTCGAACTCTCGGTACGGTAATATGAAGTTTTTCAACAGTCCCGTCAACTTCGAATCATCAATAGTCGATTGTATGATAATGTGTAGTTACCAATTTATTGAAATTTTATATTTATTGTCGCCTGTGGTGTAGTTATAACTGCTACCTAAATTTCATATTTATTGATTTCATTTATGAATTCATTAAACAGAAGATAATGATTTTTGTTTAAATAGATTTTGATGTGATTTCAACACATATACCACAAGTTACAAATTATTAACTAAATATATATGTGTTACCTACGTTAAACGTACGAATATCGGTTAACCTATGATTTAACGGTAAATCCCAGGTTTCACCGACTACTGTTAATTAATGTCCGAAATCCATTGATTTCGGTAAAACCTAGGAAACACAAAATTATTTGGTCCAACCACAAATAATTTGTATAGTTTTGATTTTTACAAATGTAATTTGGTAAATCTTAAGATAATCGATCATTGTTAGTAAAAGTACGGCATTTTTTATTAATAATTATTATTGTTGAAGTATATTAAGTACCTACTACATCAAAGACTACCTAGTATAATATATTATTAGATACACACATTTATAGTATTGCTATATATTATTACAACAAATTTATATTATTATTACATATTACCTACTGCTGTGTTAGTATATTAGATACGGTTATTAAAATGATCAAGTGGTTTAATTGATTGGCTGTATTCTTGTTTTTACGTGAGGTGCATCGTAGTCTGCAGACTATATTTTTTTTTATACGCGCCACTGCATCTGAAAACTCATTTTCATTCTATATAGGTTATATTGTCGTTGATTCTCGTATATATTAATTTTACATGTGTTTTGCGTGTTTCTTAAGGGATATGGATCAAGATGTAATATTTTGCAGTTTATAGAGCCTATAATACAGACTATAGACGATGTTTTATTATTGAATTCACATTCTAAAATTCTGGTACTCGATACACTATACAGCAGAGTGAATTCTTCGGTTATGTCTTTTGTATGTCCCGTTTACTCACATTAGAGCTTTTTGAATTCTGAACTATAATCAATATTATATATATATATATATTTATAAATTGTATTAAATAATTGTTTACAAATTTCGATTATTTACCAATTAAGTACTTTTTATTTTGTTTAACACGATTGTTGTTTTAAATTTCTGATAATGATCGAGTTATATATCATCAGTTGATGATCGGAAATATTAAACGAACGAGAGTAAAAATAAATAATAATTTCTATGCCGACGCATAACGGCCAACGGGCGCGTTGACGACTAATGTAATTCGCCGAAAACAAATTATTTGGTTATATTCATAAAACGAATGTGCAAATCAATTCGATTATAACTTGGGATGCGTGTTTCGACTTATTTTAATTTTTATACTGTACAAATGTGCACAGCGATTGTGTGCACTACTGCAACCACCATAATACACGGCGATACCGTCCCGTCGCGGACAACTGCCCAATTGTTTGGCCTTCGAAAAAAAAAACCCAATCCAAATATTATATTATTTTCATAATATTCTGAATTTATATTTTCATATTTTGAAAAATAATCTTAATAACACTACAGGCACTTAATTGTATTATTATGATTTCGTTTTTCAATGTTTCTTGAGTTCGGGTAGGTAGTGCAAGTGCACTTGTACACATATACATATACACGAGCCGTACAAAAGATGCCAGATCGCCGGCGACCGGTACTCGTCCGTCGCGACTTTTCTTCCCCTCCCGCCTAAGCACTTGGACTTGGGGATGGGGGGAAGGGTTGGCGGTGTCGCATCGTTGTCTTTCGTGGTGGTGGTTTATAGTAGACAGGTCGCTGCGGTACCTAGGGTTGCCAACCTTT
The DNA here is from genome assembly GCF_037042655.1 of Diuraphis noxia. Lineage (NCBI taxonomy): Eukaryota > Metazoa > Arthropoda > Insecta > Hemiptera > Aphididae > Diuraphis > Diuraphis noxia. The sequence continues at coordinate 97,353,840 of NW_028301711.1, read as the reverse complement.
GTAATTTCAAAAACTGGACACCTACTGAAAACATAACCTTATAAATATATTTTTTTTATTGGATTTTACTATATTTCTGATAATACGATATATAAGTTAAAGTATATAAAACTTGTAAATTATTTGAATAATTAATATAATAAATAAAGTTATTGTATATTAATTAAGCGATAATCTTTGTTACGATACAGTGGTTATACACTGAACAGGAACCAGAAAATATAAACTGTCCAGTCGAAACCTGGACGGTTGGCAACCCTATGCGTACCGTGTCAGATTCGTGAACCGAACGAACGAAATTCTTATTTAAAATATAAAATATGTGATTCATTTATATTATGTTTGTATGGGAAATGTAGAGGTAGGATCGGTTATTTGTAGTAGGGTAGGTTTCAACACAATATGCTCATTGTTCGCCGATGGCCCGGCAGCGTATTTCAGGATACTAACTGATAGTGTCCGAAACTGGTTGGCATATGTAGCGTGTCTGTACACTACAATATTTCACTGATGATTCGCAAATACGCGCCCAGGCATGGGGAACCACTCGTATGACCACAAGCATCAGATTATCGACGTCGGATCGTCGCGCCGCCCCTACCACTGGGCCATAGTCGGTAAGAAACACGGCCAGTTATTAAAACGCACTCAGAACTCTCCGTCATACCACCTCGATAACGAATCGAAAACCCGAGGTATTAAAAATATTTCAGTTATTAGCCGAGGACTTTTAGTGCCTTAACGATACAATCAATACAAATTCAATCACACGACAGCAGTCAACGGAAAGAATAGAGCAGAATAAAATTCATAATATATTAAAGAAAACAATTTTATTCACGGTAAGTACCAAACGTTAATTTATAGAATAATAAGTAATATCGGCTATCGAGAATTTTATAATATCAGGTATGGTAGGACAAACAGCTGATGAGGCCTTAAATATATCTATTAAATTTAAAATCAAATATCCCACATTAAAATAAATAATTTGTTAATAGTTTTCAGATTTATGCCAGACATAAGTCGTTTATAGTATAGTATATAAAATAATAGCGAACAATAAAGCAGTTGATAGATTTGAAATTTTTTACAAAACCCAAAAATTAAACATACCCAACATTATTAATTAAACATGTAAATTGTTATGAATATCATGTCATGTTATTACATAATTAAAACAAAACAATTTTTAATTTAATTTTTGTAAACAGCTGAAATGGTAAAAAGCTAATTGTAGGTATACGCGAAGGATATTTACGTTGTTTAACTGCAGTCTGCAACTAAAATCGATGAATAAAGTATATAAAAACAGAAAATAATATTATTTTTATTAACTTTCAATTTTAATTTTTTACTATAGTATATTTATGCTAATTTATATCAGTATTTTAGTTATATTGTGTATTAAAATATTCATAGCAATCTCATTATTCAAAACATAGAATCATATTATAATAGTTAATAGTATCGATTAATCTATTAATACATTTTATCAGATGAAAATATTCACTAAATTTAATTTAATTAAATACACGAAAGTAATTAATTCTGAATACGACACATAAATAATAGTGAGTAGTGTCTATTATATTAAGATTATTTAAAAAAAAAAACTTCTAACAAATTTAACAAGCTGATATGTTAGTGATTAGTTTATGAGAAGTATATGATAATTAGTAAATGTATTTTAACGCAATCAATATTATTTATTTAACGTAATAATACAATAATTTATGTTAAATATTCAAAATTATAGTAATGATCAATAATAATAATACATATTGCTTTGATGATTACAGCTGATAATTATTAGCAGAATGAATTCCTTGACATCTATAAATCTGTTAATCTGTTTGTTGGCATTCTCATCATCATTTTGTAAAGGTATGAATAATAATTTTATTTGTTGTTTTGTACATGTACGTAATTTGAATTTGATAACCTTAGGAAACTGGTACCAAAATATCAAAATCGGTGAATTAGAAAAATATATTGATCATGCCAACAGTTTCGGAAATCATGATCTTGGTCAATATATTGGTATGGATATAGGAAGCCCGCCTCATGGACAACTGATCAATTCTCAGCTTTCCGAAAACGGATATTCAGTTTATTGGAATGCCGAAATTATTGCTAAAGCTTCGGACTACATAATTAGAAGCTACTGCCCTAAGTATAATCACACAATACATATATAAATAATAATTTTTATATGAATAAATTAAAATATCATTTCAGTTACTATGTTGGTAGTCAAGAACAATGTGCCAAAGACATATCGAAAGTGAAACTAGACAAGACTTCCTTGGGTCACAAGTGTTTGGCCATGTATTACAATGAAACTGCGTGTATACGAATGAACATGAACTACCGTAGTCCTGACGGTTCTTGTAACAATTTAAAACATTCCTCTTTAGGAAAGGCAACTACGCCTTATAAACGTTTGCTGTTTCCCGCCTATGCTAATAGCTTATATAGTAATATTCATTAATATTGTTTTACTTATTAAGATTTACATATTATGATGATTTAATTCTAAGATTTTATTAATCGTCTACACAGGTGTTTTGGATCATTATTCTATTCATTCTCCACCCAATGCAAGAAAGCTTAGTGTAGCACTGGTCAACGACGAGAACTCACCAGACGACTTAAAAACGATAACGATGGCGTACTGGACGATTTTTATAGGCCACGATCTGTCACACACAGCAATTTCTGGAATGAGTAAGATTACTATATAATCATATATATTGATTAGTTGTAATTAATGCATGCTTACGTATATTAAATGTATAGTGAAAAGGAACAAATCAGTGAACTGTTGTGATCGTAACGGACTGAATCTATCTCCTCGAGACACTAACGAATTGTGCATGCAAGTAGTGGTAGAGGATGGTGATCCATTTTATAACATGATGAATCTTACGCCAAACACTATAATTCGGTGTATGAACTACGTGCGCTCGGTGCCTGCAGTGCGGTCCGATTGTACTTTTGGTCCCAGGGAACAAGTAAGAATCGTATAAGATAATCCTATAACGATGAATGTATATTATATTATGTTTATTTCAATAACTAAAATTAGGCAAATAATAACTCGTTTGATTAATACATTACTTGTTTTTACATTTTTAATTAAAATAATAAATTTAAAAATCTACAAAAATAAATGTGCGGTAGGTATATGGAGTGGTGCACAATTTTATAACATTATTAAATATTCACAACAGACTTTCCGGATTTAAAATAAATCATACAAATTATATTTGTAACCAATTTTTCGCAGATGAATCAAGCTACTCATTATTTAGATGGGTCGATGGTATACGGTTCGTCGGCGAAACGGACGTGGTCGCTGAGGACCAAATCGGATGGGCAATTGTTGACGAACATGGGGTGCTATAACAAAAACCAATGTGACACGTTACAGCCGCAGTATTTGCCACTGGAGGTCGTCGATTCGAACGCGTGCCAGTTTGGCAGTGGCACGTGCTATAAGACTGGCGATACTCGGGCAAACGAGCTGCCCCAAATGGCGGTGATGTACACTTTGTGGATGAGGGAACATAACCGGATGGCCAAACTTCTGTCCCATGTCAACCCGCATTGGGACGACGAACGTATTTTTCAAGAGGCTAGGAAAATTGTGATAGCGTCCATACAGCACATCACGTACGCCGAATGGTTGCCAGCGCTGCTAGGTCAAAACTTTATCAGGCGATCCGGACTTGAACTGTCAACGAATGGGTACAGTAAAGCGTACAACGAGAGCACTGACCCAAGCGTTAGCAACAGCTTCGCGACCGCTATATTACCGTTCGCTAATTCCATGATTAGCGAATCCATTAGGTTTGTGTAAACAGTATTTTATAATATTATTATCAATGTTTTCGTGGTCATGATTTAAAAAATAAATATGAACAAATTTAGTTAATGCTGGATTGGACAAATGTGCCATACTGAGTTTTTTTGCACTTTATCGGCTCACTTATAAAGCCATTATAAAGAACCATATAATTTGTTCATTTTTGAAAGGCAGGGGATTAACGAGTTAATATGTTCAAAGTTTAGTCATTTTAACTTAAATTTGTAGTTCATTGTTAACAAAAAATCGACTTATACTATTTGGAATATTCCCATTTTGTTGATAAATTAATTTTTAAAATGTATAGTATCCAAAGATTGTATTTATGCTGTCGTGAATTGTGATCATTTCAATTTGTATACCTATTTTAATCGTATAAAAAAAAGAATTATACATTCAAACCTACCTATAGCTTTTGTATTATACGTTGTTACATATATAATTCATATACGGTTAACGCTGTTATTAAAAATTGGTAGCAAACTAGAAATTTTGAATACCCTAGTCATTAAATACAAATCTAATATAATATATAAAATGTTATAGATTCTGAACTATAATTTTTTTTTTTTACCAATGCATATTCGTAGTGTTAGTTTCGCGTAAATATTTATTAATCTACATAATGAATTCATATGAACTCCATACAGTGTAATCATATTTCAATGCGTGTTTTTAAAATAATTTTATAACAATAGATTATTATCTTGAAAACTAGGCCGTTATACAATATATTAACTTATCGTTGTAATGTATGCAGAGGTACGATTTGCAAATGCTTGAAAATTTATCAGTTCGTTCTTTCTAAATATTATAAAATGACTCAAGATGCCATATAGGTGAATTAGATATATTTGAGATAGGTAAACTCAAACCATTTCTCTTACCATTTAAGAAGTTGTTTAAATATATTCCCAATCATAGGTACTTCATAAACAATATTGATTTAAATTTTATTGGCAAATGCCTGTGACACTAAGATTGCACAAACCTGAAATTTGATTATAAATAATATAACAATATACTGAGATTTCGATTGATGTGTATTTGACATTTGTGCGAAAAAATAATCATCAAATTTATTAATTTTGATTGATATTGTTGTTTAGTTTGTATACGGAAGATCGAGAGTTCAACGGAAGTATTTCGCTAAAGGAACATTACAACCGACCGACTGATTTAGTATTGAATTATATAGATCAACTTGTCAGAGGGCTATCTACACAGAAGACACAAAAAGTCGATATGCTATTTACAAAAACGGTCGGTATTTAAAATACGATCAAAATAATGTAATTTCGTTTTTGTTTTTGTTTTTACACACAAATGATGGAGATGTACATATTATAATAGATTGTATTCAAAATATTTACCTACCTTATGTATAATATTATGTTTAAATATTTTTTTTAGCTTACGAATTACTTATACACTGTTCATCCAGAAAATTTGTTTGGGATGGATATTGTCAGCTTAGATTTGCAACGAAACCGCGATCACGGTATTCCAAGTTATACGAACTATAGAGAATATTGTGGACTAAAAGCAATAAGAGATGCACAAGATTTAGCCAAGATCATGGTGGACGGTGTAAGTTCAACCGTATTTGAAATATGTAATCGTCATATACCTCTTACTTTATTCCTGTATATTATGTATAGGCATCTGAAAAGTTATTGAAACAATACAAACATTGGACAAAAATAGAGCTATTGGTCGGTGCATTATTCGAGAAACACGAAGACGACGCAATGGTTGGTCCAACGATGAGGTGTATCATCAGAGAACAGTTCGTACGGACTAGAACTGCAGATAGACATTTTTACGATTTACCAAAAGTATTCAACGAATGTTAGTACACATTTGAAACATTTTGAATGAATGATTTTTATCTAAACAATTTTTTTTTTTTAATTCAAGATCAACTGACAGAAATCAGAAAAGTGACGCTTGCCAGAGTCTTTTGCGATAACAGCAATAATGTCACAACAATGCAGAAACAGGTATTTTTAGTACCCACAATGGATGATTTTATACATTGTGATTCCCAATTAATTCCGAAGATCAACATCAATCACTGGTCAGAAACAGTCGATACATTTTGAAAATTATATCAAACAAAATATTTATTTTAAGTGTTTAATGTCAATAAAACAACAGTAATAGTTTATAATAATTAAAAGTTTCTTTAATTTAATAATCAATCAGCATAATTTCAAAATTAGTTGAACCTTTTTGCATTTTACCTATACAGATCTATAGGTACAATGTTTACAAATCAATTTTTTAGACACTGAGCGATAATAATTTAATTTACACAATATATTAATTATATTAGGTATATAATTTAATTTACAATTTAAAAACAATATATATATATATAATATGTACCGCCTGATTTGCAGAAATAGTTAATAATTATTATTTACAAAACTCTCATTAATTAGGATTTTTTTTTTTTTACTTCTCTCGTTACTTTGAACTACTCATTAATTCGAACTCTCGGTACGGTAATATGAAGTTTTTCAACAGTCCCGTCAACTTCGAATCATCAATAGTCGATTGTATGATAATGTGTAGTTACCAATTTATTGAAATTTTATATTTATTGTCGCCTGTGGTGTAGTTATAACTGCTACCTAAATTTCATATTTATTGATTTCATTTATGAATTCATTAAACAGAAGATAATGATTTTTGTTTAAATAGATTTTGATGTGATTTCAACACATATACCTTAAGTTACAAATTATTAACTAAATATATATGTGTACCTACGTTAAACGTACGAATATCGGTTAACCTATGATTTAACGGTAAATCCCAGGTTTCACCGACTACTGTTAATTAATGTCCGAAATCCATTGATTTCGGTAAAACCTAGGAAACACAAAATTATTTGGTCCAACCACAAATAATTTGTATAGTTTTGATTTTTACAAATGTAATTTGGTAAATCTTAAGATAATCGATCATTGTTAGTAAAAGTACGGCATTTTTTATTAATAATTATTATTGTTGAAGTATATTAAGTACCTACTACATCAAAGACTACCTAGTATAATATATTATTAGATACACACATTTATAGTATTGCTATATATTATTACAACAAATTTATATTATTATTACATATTACCTACTGCTGTGTTAGTATATTAGATACGGTTATTAAAATGATCAAGTGGTTTAATTGATTGGCTGTATTCTTGTTTTTACGTGAGGTGCATCGTAGTCTGCAGACTATATTTTTTTTTATACGCGCCACTGCATCTGAAAACTCATTTTCATTCTATATAGGTTATATTGTCGTTGATTCTCGTATATATTAATTTTACATGTGTTTTGCGTGTTTCTTAAGGGATATGGATCAATATGTAATATTTTGCAGTTTATAGAGCCTATAATACAGACTATAGACGATGTTTTATTATTGAATTCACATTCTAAAGTTCTGGTACTCGATACACTATACAGCAGAGTGAATTCTTCGGTTATGTCTTTTGTATGTCCCGTTTACTCACATTAGAGCTTTCTGAATTCTGAACTATAATCAATATTATATATATATATATATATTTATAAATTGTATTAAATAATTGTTTACAAATTTCGATTATTTACCAATTAAGTACTTTTTATTTTGTTTAACACGATTGTTGTTTTAAATTTCTGATAATGATCGAGTTATATATCATCAGTTGATGATCGGAAATATTAAACGAACGAGAGTAAAAATAAATAATAATTTCGATGC